>NC_134354.1:307884871-308184871 GCF_048569485.1 Anomaloglossus baeobatrachus
CAATTGTTCCTCCATCAGCATCCACTGTATGGACCGAAGAGGTGCGGCGGTTGCAGTAGCGGGGGTTGGGGAGAGCGGAGGAATGGGGTGTCTTCGGAGATGGTTACGGGGGAGGGGAGGCGGCCCGTACTCGCATATCCCGGCGGTTGACAGGGTATAGTGGAGCAAATGTCATATGCTGTGAGCTCCACAATGATGACGCTGATCTCCTCCCTCTGCTGTGATCTGGACAGCCCAGGGGGCTCATCCAGGTCACAGCAGACCTCCACTGTAACGTAAATGATGGGGGTCGGATCCCGACCACTGTTCTTTATGCACAGGAGCTGCCATAAAAAGGAGTGAGTAACTGTCGTTACAAACACAGCAAGTCCATGGCAGCCCCCAGTGCCTCCAGTAAAATTAGAATTAAATAAAGCTAAATAAGCTGCGATTTTCATTTTGTATTAAAAATACTTTTTCATAATCACTATTTTTAATAGAATAAAAAACGCGATACATTTCCTTTTAAAAGCACCAGAACGATTCAAGCTTTGATACATTACTGAAGTGACAGTGCATGGGCACAGAACATGTTCGCACGTTGTGGGCTTCAGGCAGAGAATGACTGCGCCACAGTGATGACGTCATTCAAGATATTTGCGGTCAGAGCTGGAGAGTCCCATGGACCCCAGGTAACTTTACCTCATTAAACTCAGTGACTTAGTTCATAGACCAACATCTCCTGGCAGAAAACTGGGTTTTTTTGCTAAGAGATACAGATTTGGTGCTGAAATTTACACACCATATTCCTGCACCAAATCTGCATCTCCTGGCAAAAAAAAAAAAAAAACGAAAAAAAAAAACCCAAAACAATATCGAATCAAAACCATATAGCGTTTTGACATAAGATGCAGATTAGGTGCATCTCTTGGCAACAAACCCATGGTTTCCTGCCAGGAGATGCAGGTCTGTGAAACTTTGACCTCACGGAGTTAATGAGGTCACCTGAGGTCAAGTTACCTGCAGTCACAGGAGGAGAAACATGGGAACCTCTAGCTGCTGTGACTCCAAATGAACAGATGTCACCGCAAGGATGGCGATGCCAGCTGCTGGTCACTACACACTGGCTACAGAGGAAGATGCAGTATGACATGGGAGACTGGGAAGAAGTGTACATTGTTGTTTTTATTGCGTTACAGACAGAAATCAGACATTTCCCAGGATAGGGTGATAAGTACCAGGAACAGGACTTTGGGAGGGCAAGGAAATTCACCAGAAGGGTAGATTGGTGAAATAGTCCATGCGCTCACAAGTGCTAAAAATACAACAGCAGAGAACTGATGATCCAAAAGGTGTGCAATTGTGGCTAAGGCTGCTTTCACATCAGCTATTTTTTGCCTGACAGCAAAAACGCAAACCGCATCTGACCAGATCCTTTACAAATGCGTTGTCATTTCAATGTATTTGCAATGGAATCGTGGAAATATGCGGTGACTTGCAGTTGCATATGCAACACACTCTGGATCAGTTGTTTGCAGTATTTTACAGAGTTCCAAAAACGCTACTTGTTGCGTTTTTGACCTCGGTCAAAGTACTGCATCTCACTAGATCCGATGCATTGCAGCAGTACCTGCAATGTAGTTCAATGGGCGCCGGATCATGCTGTATCAGAAGTCGCCAGATCCTGATACACAGGATCCTGTTTTCTGTATGTAGCATGCCCAAAAAGCAGCCTGGCATGGTCAGTAGATAAATCTGTTCGGTTTCAGACGTCTGTTTTATTAGGTACAAGCCACTCGCATGGTTATGGTCATATGTGTGACACATACCAGAGAAAACACTTGTCTGAAATAAGTGTTCTATAGTCACCACTACACACGGGCACTGGCACTGAAGTCCCCAGCACTGCTCCTGCTTCTAGCTCTTCAGTGCAGTGAATATTCCGTGAGTATCATGAGCGGCGGTCAGGAGCGGGAAGCAGCAGACTAACGTCTCAAACCAGCCTAAGACCAGGATCATGGAGGGGTGAGAGGGAGTTACAAAGATGGAGTCCCTAAGTGTGTATATTTAAGTATTTTTGTGTGGTGGTTTTTTTAACCCTTTATTCGAGATTCTTAATGGCAGGTCAAACTTGACCTGAATCTCAGGCTTTATACCAGCTGGTGAAAAAGCTGGTATTAACACCTTATGACCCAGCATGCCACCCAGCACCAGGGCCGCTGGAAGTGTTTGATACAGCGCCAGTAGATGGTGCTTCTATGAAAGCACCATTTTCTGGGGCGCCTGCAAACTGCCATTCCCAGCGGGAGCACATAAAGCTTGTGCACCCTGCGCTGTGCATTCCAATCCCCAGCTGCTTAGCTGTACCTGGCTTGACAAATTGGACGAAGCCCTTGTGCGTGTGCGCTTGTGCATTTGTTTTTTGGGGCAACCCCCCCCCCCCTCAAGGACAGGAAACCTCCAGGATAAAAAGGGGCAGCACCTCTCCCCGCATCAGTTGGATTATTACAGAGCATGACAAGACCTCCAAAAAGAAAAAAAAAAAAAAAAAAAAAACAAAAAACGGAACATTAAGACATACCCCGCCACCATATACTTCCCTGTGAAGAGCAAAATAAAAAAAAACAAAAAAAAAAAAACACTAGCAACACCTAAGTGCAGGGTGCAGGGAGGGAATGTAAGGGTGCAGTCATGGGGTCAGAAAAAAAAAAAAAAAAAAAGTAATTACGTATTTTTCCAGCACCCATGATGCCACCACGAGAGAATTACATAAAAAGACCTAGGGAGGGACAACAGTCTGCAGAACCAGTCTCCTAAAGGTGATTAGGTCGGTGAATGACAAAATCAAGGCGATCGTGTTTAAAAAAGGTGGACTGAGAAGACCAGGTAGCCACCTTACAGATCTCTTAGCCCAGGAAGATACCATCGCTCGTGTGGAGTGAGCCTTTAGACCAGGAGGCACATGTTCACCACTTGTCATGTAAGCCATGGAGATGGCATCCCTGATCCACCTGGCTAAGGTGGACTTTGAAGCCATAAGCCCCTTCCGACAACCCTGGAAGACTACAGAGTCTTGTCCTTCCTCCACCCCGTAGTTACCAACAGATACTGCTGAAGACACCGCCTAACATCCAGGCAGTGCCACCCTGAGTAGAAGGCTTGTCATAAAAAGAAGGGAGCACTATCTCCTGTGACCTATGGAAGGGAGAATGTACCTTTGGCAAATAGGAGGGGTCCGTTCTTAAAACCACTCATCAAAAAACTGATTATATGAAGGAGTTATAGACAAGGCCTGTAGGTTACTAACCCTGCAAGCTGAGGTGAGGGCAACCAGGAGAATGGTTTTGAGGGACAGATGCTTGAGAGATATTGAATCTATGGGTTCAAACGAGGGCTTAGTTAAGGCTGAGAGGACTAAGTTAAGATCCCATGATGGCAGGGGCATACTGCACCGTGGTTTGGATCTAGCACAGGTTCTAAAACCGAGAAACCCAGCGATCTCCAGCCAGGTTATGGTTATACAAGACACTCAGGGCTGAGATTTGCACCTTAAGGGTACTAACCGACAGACCCAATTCCCAACCCTTCTGGAAGCATTCTAAAATGACGGGGACTGGGGCCAGCTTAGCGGGATCTGCACCCGTGGAGGCTAAGAACTTGTTCCATATCCGCCCGTATATCTGTGTTGTGACAGGTTTCCTACACTGCATCACTGTAGAGACTAGACCTGGAGTAAATTCCTTGTCTACTAAAAGTGACCTCAAGTTCCATGCCGCCAGATGTAACTTGTTCTGTAGGTGAAAAGCTGGACCCCAAGACAGGAGTTCTGGCACTGGCAATTCCAGAAGAACCAATAGCTTGGTTATAGACAGATTGGTCAGCCAAGAGAACCATGGTCTCTTTGGCCAAAAGGGGGCTATGAGAATCACTGCTGCTCGTTCCTCCCGTATTTTCTTTAGTACTGCCGAAATGAGGGCGATTGAAGGGAAGGCATATGAGAGGTGTAATTCCCACTTGAGCAATAGGGCATCCACTGAGTAAGGATGATCCCTTGAATCCAGGGAACAGAATTAGTGAACCTTCCTGTTGTGTTTGGTTGCAAAGATCTCTGGAACCCCCCAGCCTTCTGTTATCCTGTTAAAAATGGACTGTTTTAGAGTCCATTCTCCTTGAATGAAACCTGTTGCGATTGAGTCTGCCATAGTGTTCTCCTTCCCTCATGAGTCAGGATTCTGCTTGCAATGGTCATTAGATGCCTGGAGAGAGTACCTCCCTGGTGGTTGAGATAGGCTACCGTTGCCTGGTTGTCTGACAGAACTTTCATGTGGCGACCTCTCAGGGATGGTAGGAAGTCACCCAACGCTCTTTTGACCGCCAGTAATTCCCTTGTATTAGATGAACCTTGAGCTTCTCCTCTAGACCATCTTCCCTGAATCAAATGATCACGCAAATGTGCTAACCAACCATACAAACTTGTGTCGGTTACCACCACTGGCTCTTGTACAATCCAAGACACACCCCTTTTTAAATTGACTGGATTTAACCACCAATAGAGTGGTTCAGTGTGCGAGGGCTGAGAACAATGAGACTGTCTAGGTGATCTCCCTGAGCATCCTGATGTTCCAAGACATCCCACTGGAGGACCCTGGCGTGTGATTGAGCCCATCAGAGTGCCGGGATGGCCGAAGTCAGAGAGCCCAGAAGGGACATTGCACCTCAGATGGGATTGGTCCGTAGAACCTGCTCTATCTGCGTCTGGAGAGCTTCCACTTTGGAGTCTGGTAGGTGACATATTTGAGTATTTGAGTCCCAAGAGAGTCCCAAGAAACAGCTGGACTGTGGACGGGATTAATTTTGACTTCTCTTGGTTGATCAGCCAGCCTAATTCCAGCAGGGATGCCTGTACTTGCTATAGAAGGGCTGCACAATGTTGAGCTGAGGCGCTAACGATCAAGAAGTCGTCCAAATAGGGAATGAGGGACTTCCTTCTGTCGCAAATAAGCAGTCACTTCTGATATCTTCGTGAAAATTCTTGGGACTATTGCCAGACCAATGGGGAGGGCTTTGTATTGAAAATGGCAGACCAGACTGCCCATGTGCAGGGCTACTCTGAGGAAGCTTTGGAATAGAGAGTGGATCGGGACATGATAGTATTCATCGCGCAAGTCTATGACTGCCATGTGACATTGGGGACACAGATTTCACTATGGATCTCACCGACTCCATTTGTCTATCCGAAGGAACAAGTTAAGAGCTTTCAAGTTTAGTATGGTTCGATATTAACCCCTTCAGCCCCCAGCCTATTTTGACCTTACTGACTCGCCATTTTGCGCAATTCTGACCAGTGTCCCTTTATAAGGTTATAACTCTGGAACGCTTAAACGGATCCTGGCGATTCTGAGATTGTTTTTTCGTGACATTGTATTTTATGAAAGTGGTAAGTTTAAACCGATACTTTATTTTTTAAAATTTCGGAAATTTGGCGAAAATTTTGAATTGCGCAATTTTCAAAATTTAAAAATTTTATGCCCATAAATCAGAGATAAGTCACACAAAATAGTTAATAAATTACATTTCCCACATGTACTTTACATCAGTGCAATTTTCGAAACAATTTTTTTTTTTCGTTAAGAAGTTAGAAGGGTTCAAAGTTCATCAGCAATTTTTCATTTTTCCAACAAAATTTACCCAAAAATTTTTTTTTTTTTTTTTTTTTTAGGGACCACATCACATTTAGAGTGACTTTGAAAAGCCTATGCGACAGAAAATACCCAAACGTGACCCCATTCTAAAAACTTCACCCCTCACTCTACTCAAAGCCATATCCAAGAAGTTTATAAACCCTTTACATGCTTCACAGGAACCAAAGCATTGTGGAAGGAGAAAATGAAAAATTTTAATTTTTACACAAAAATGTTACTGTAGCTATAAAATTTAGCATTTTCACAAGGGTATCAGGAAAAAAAAAAATACACCATAAACTTTATTATGCAATTTCTCCTGAGTACAGATACCTCATATGTGGTGGAAATCAAATGTTTGGGCGCACAGCAGGGCTTGGAAGGCAAGGAGCGCTTTTTGACTTTTCAAACGCAAAATTGTCTGGAATCGTTAGTGGATGCCATGTTGCGTTTGGAGACCCCCTGAGGTGCCTAAACAATGGAGCTCCCCCACAAGTGACCCCATTATGGAAACTAGACCCCTCATGGAATTTATCTAGATGTTTAGTGAGCCCTTTGAACCCCTGGGGGCTTCACAGAAGTTTATAACGTTAAGCTGTGAAATTAAATTTTATTTTTTTTTACCACAAAATTGTTACTTCAGCCAGGTAGTTTTTTTTTCACAAGGGTATCAGATAAAATTACACCATAAACTTTATTATGCAATTTCTCCTGAGTACAGATACCTCATATGTGGTAGAAATCAAATGTTTGGGCGCACAGCAGGGCTTGGAAGGCAAGGAGCGCTTTTTGACTTTTAGAGCTAATTTTCCATTGAAAAACTCAAAATGGTGCTCCTTCCCTTCCGAGCCCTGCTGTGCACCCAAACAGTAATTTATGACCACATATGAGGTATCTGTGTACTCAGGAGACATTGCCCAACAAATTTTAGGATCCATTTTATCCTGTTGCTCATGTGAAAAAAAAAAAAATTGAGGCTAAAAGAAAATTTGTGAAAAAAAAAAAAATATTTTTTTCATTTTTACGGATCAATTTGTGAAGCACCTGGGGGTTCAAAGTGCTCACTTTGCATCTAGATAAAGTTCCTTGGGAGGTCTAGTTTCCATAATGGGTCACTTGTGGGAGAGCACCAATGTTTAGGTACACAGGGGCTCTCCATACGCAACATGGTGTCCGCTAACAATTTGAATGGAAAATTAGCTCCAATTGTTAGCGGACACCATGTCGCGTAAGGAGAGTATGTAGTGTATGTCAGGTTGGTGTGTGTGTAGTGTAGTATACGTCAGGTTGGTGTGGTGTAGTGTATGTCAGGTTGGTGTGTGTGGTATAGTGTACACCACACACACCATCCTGACATACACTATGTCAGGATGGTGTGTGGTGTATGTCAGGATGGTGTGTGTGGTGTACACTATACCACACACACCAACCTAACATACACTATGTCAGGATGGTGTGTGGTGTATTTTAGGTTGGTGTGTAGTGTAGTATACATCAGGTTGGTGTGGGTGGTGTTTACTACACCAGACACATCAACCTGAGGTAGACTACACCACACACTAACCTAACATACAGTATGTCAGGATGGTTTGTGGTATAGTCTACCTCAGGTTGATGTGTCTGGTGTAGTAAACATCACACACACCAACCTGATGTATACTACACTACACACACCAACCTAACACTACGTCAGGTTGGTGTGTGTGCGCGTGTGTGGTGTAGTGTACACCACACACACCATCCTGACATACACTACGTCAGCATGGTGTGTGGTGTATGTTAGGTTGGTGTGTGGTGTTGTGTACGTCAGGTTGAGGTGTCTGGTGTAGTAAACACCACACACACCAACCTGATTTATACTACACACACCAACCTAACATACACTACGTCAGGTTGGTGTGTGATTTATTGTACGTCAGGTTAGTGTGCGGTATAGTGTGGTGTACGTCAGGTTGATGTGTGGTGTAGTATATACCACACACAACCTGATGTACACTACAACACACACACACACCAACCTGACAGTATGTCAGGTTGGTGTAGTGTAGGTCAGTTTGGTGTGTGGTGTAGTGTACGTCAGGTTAGTGTGTGTGTGTGTGTGTGTGGTGTTGTGTATGTCAGGCTGGTGTGGGTGAGTTCTGTAGGGGAATGTCAGGATGTGTTTAGTCCAAGGACGTGTGATTAATTCTGAAGCATTCATTCAAACAGTCCAGGTTTTTCAGGACACGTTTCACATTGGAAATGAGTCCTTTCTTATCCCCTTTTTATAGCAGCCCGGCACCTTTTTCTTGATATTCCCTTACCAGGAAAATGTTGCCCTGGTACCATACGGGAAACTTGAGTTCTTGAGGTGCTGGGGCCTGCTCCTTCCTCATGTCCAAACATGAGGGCCTTTATCACCGCCTCCTGGAACTGAAGGAAGGTGTTGTTGGTCTTGCCTGCACATCGTGAGAGCACGTATGCGTTATACAGTTTCATCTGTACGATATGCACGGCCAGCTTCTTGTACCACACCTTCTCCTTCCACATGGCACCATAGGGCTGGAGGACTTGATCAGAAAGATCAACTCCCCCCATGTGCTTGTTGTACCCCAGGGCACAGTCCGGTTTGTAGACCTGTGCTGAGGAACCTCCAACGGTGGTGGCCGTGGTGCCGGGACCATGGATTATCGTCAAGAAAAAGACGTCCCTTTTGTCTTTGAACTTTACCACAACCATGTTGCCGCTACATTGGGCTCGGCTCTCACCCTTAGGGAGAGGCTGCTCAACTAGCGACAAAGGGAGACCCCTCTGGTTTCTGCGCACAGTACCGCAAGCAGCGGGAGTTCTGGCAGAGAGGGATTGAAAGAGTGGGATGCTTGTGTAAAAGTTATCAACGTACAGATGGTAACCTTTATCAAGCAGTGGGTGGATCAAATCCTACACCATTTTCCCACTCACCACAAGAGTAGGTGGGCATTCTGGGGGCTGGATCCTGCTATCCTTCCCTTGGTAAACTCTAAAGCTGTGAGTGTACCCTGAAGTACTCTCACAGCTGAGCTTATAGAGTTTTATGCCGTACCTGGCCCTTTTACTTGGCAGGTACTGACGGAATTGAAGCCTCCCTTTGAAGTGGATGAGTGATTCATCCACACAAATTTCCCTTTTGGGAATGTACACTTCAGCAAACTTGTTGCTGAAGTGCGTG
The DNA here is from genome assembly GCF_048569485.1 of Anomaloglossus baeobatrachus. Taxonomy (NCBI): domain Eukaryota; kingdom Metazoa; phylum Chordata; class Amphibia; order Anura; family Aromobatidae; genus Anomaloglossus; species Anomaloglossus baeobatrachus. Next base: position 307,893,719 of record NC_134354.1, read on the forward strand.
ATGACCGGTCGAATTTTGAACAGTCTATCAAAATTCTATTTCTCTGAGGTTGGCAGTCTCGAACTGGATTCCTGATTGGGGAACGTAATCAGGAATCCGTGGAGCAAAATTTTCAGGGACAGGGGTCCAGATGGGGGCACTAGTGCTAGGTTGGGCATGACCAGCACTAGGTGGGGGGGGTACTCACACTTGGCTGTGGTTCTTCTCCCACGGTCTCCGGACAATCTCTTGTCCTGCGACATCTTTGTGGCAGCGAGTCTGTGTCACTGGAGGAGGAAGAGTGGGAGGAATAGAGAAAAGTGTGGTCCTCTCCCTCACCATCAGCTTTGGAGGCATATGCCTCCTCAACTGAGTACGCCCTTTGTGACCGGGATGAGCGGGACATTTTTTGCGAGCAAAAAAAAAAAACAAAAAAAAAAAAAACACAAGACTATTAGTGTGCGTGTATGTGAGAGTGTTTAGTGATAGGGGGTGATTACAGGGCCGGGGGTGATTACAGGGCCGGTGGGGGGTATGATCTGATCAGTGGTGCAGGGGGGAGTGCTCGCTGGCAGCAGCAGGGGCCCTCACAGCACTCAGGACGCTGGCAGAAGCAGGGCAGTGAGTGATCACAGGACAGGGGGGGAGGGAGCTCAGGTCGGGGTGGGGGGCTGGAATCGGACGCCCGGGGGGTGGGTGTAATCGGATGACGGGGGGGGGGGGGGGCGCGGAGATCAGGGTGGGTGTGGGATCGGATGGCAGAGGGAAGTGGGGGACAAATACTACCCGATGGCAGCGCGGTGAACGGCGGCAGCGGCAGGGGACTTCGTTCTTCGCCTTCCACGGACAGGATGAGGCTGAAGGAAGAGGGCACCTACTGGTCACACCGCCACTCCACATCTGATTGGAGGGATAGCGTCACATGGACGCTAGCTCCAATCAGATCGGGGGGAGGTGACAGAGGTCATTCTGCTCCAGCCAATGGCTGATGATATTGCATCATCAGCCATGGCTGGATTGTAATATTTCACCAAGTTTGATTGGTGAAATATTACAATCGTTCTGATTGAATGTGAAAGTTACACTTTCAACAGCCAATCAGAGCGATCGTAGCCACCCCCCCTGGGCTTAACTACAAGTCCTCATGTACCTGCAGCGCTGGTGACATTTCAGTGAACCCGGTAACCAGCGCTGCAGGAACGGAAACCCGCCATGACGCATACGGTGCGTCAAAGGTCAGGAAGGCACAAGGTTTCATGACGCATATGGTGCGTCAAGGGTCGGGAAGGGGTTAACAGTCGGGCTTCCTCATCAGAAAGAGGGTGGAGTAGAATCCTTCCCCTTGTTCTTGTTTGGGAACCTCCATCAGAACCCCTTTGAAAAGGAGTTGTTGGATCTCTTTTTTCAAAGCCAGTTCTGTAGGAGATAGTCTTCGAGAAGTAATCACAAACCGTTGGGGAGGAGGGTGATTGAAGGACAGCTGGAGGCCTGATCTTATTAGGCCCAGGATCCAAGAACTTGACATCTTTTCCCAAACTGGAAGGAAACAAGAGAGCCTTCCATCGACCTGGAGAAGCAAGTCACTGGGAAGACTTTCTGGTCTTTAGAGGGTCCCCTTGAACATAAACCCCTTTCCTGGCTTCTTTCTAATCGAACCAGCTATTCTGATCCGTGTGGGGCACTCTGGTGAACTTGCTTCTTCCGAAAGGACCGTCTGGAAGACTGAAAGGGAAAGCTACTCTGATCACTAGCCTTTTCTAGGATATCATCCAAGACCGGCCTGAATAGATATTCTCCTTTATGTTGGGATGTTGCAAAGCTTAGATTTTATTTGCATATCCCCCGACCAGCACTTTAAGGCTATGTGCGCACGTTGCATAAATACATGCAGTTACGCTGCGCTTTGTAGCGCAGCGTAACTGCATGCGTCCCCTGCATAATCTATGGAGATTGTGCAGGGGCCGTGCGCACGTGGCGTTTTAGAGCGCAGCACTTCGGCTGCTGCCCAAAGCGTGCGCTCTAAGAAGTGACATGTCACTTCTTCCGTGCGCTTTGCCGGCAGCCCCTGCACTGTCTATGGCAGGAGCTGCAGGCAGAGCGCATGGATTCGGCTTTTTTTTTTCACTACGGACATTTTCTGCAGCGATTTGAAGCGCACGTGTGCTCTTCAGATCGCTGCAGAAAATTCTGCAGTGACTGTACGCAACGTGCGCACATCGCCTAACTAAAGGGCTCTTCTGGCGGCATTAGAGAGGGATGCCGACTTTGCTGCCAATTTAGTTGACTCTGCCGAGGCGTCTGCAAGGAGGGCCGCTGCTCCCCGCAATCTGGAAAGGGACAAAGCCATTTCCTCCCTTGGTGACTTTGATCTAAACTGGTCTTCCAGTTAATCGATGCATATTGTCAGGGATCTAGCCGTACAGGTAGCCGCAATGGCAGGTCTCAGTCCTCTAGAAGCCTCCCAGGTATTTTTCAGGAAGTGATCAACTTTTTTTGTCCAACGGGTCCTTCAATGATCCCATGTCCTCAAATGGCAAGACAAACTTACTAGATGCCTTGGCAACCGCCACATCCAGTTTTGGAGCCATATCCCAGGTGGAGCAGGAAGCGTCCTCAAATGGATTTTTCCTCTTAAAAAGGCGCCTGGAAGGGAACGTTTATCAGGTTTCTTCCATTCTCGCGTCATTAAAGCTTGCACTTTATCTACGACCGGGAAGGTGCACCGTCTCTTCTGCTCCATGACCCCAAACATCCGATCCTGGATAGATTTTTTGGGCTTCTCGTCCGGGATGCCCATAGTGGACCGCACTGCTTTAACCAACTTCCTCATTTTCGACCGGGAACCACTGGCGACCTCCAGAGTCGCTATCTGAAGAAGGGTCGGAAGAGTCACATCAAACATCAGACCTATCAGTCCTAGTGAGGATAAGAGGGCTTAGGTGTCACAGAGCTTTTAACCCCGGACAGGGATCAAAGGGATTCCCTGACCTCTTCCCGTATGATGGATCTTAGACCAGAGACAAATCCCGGCTGTTCCTGACAGTCTGCTCAATACAGTCCCTGCACAGTCAGTCCAGGAACTGGATAGTTTCTTACTACACAAGGCACATTCTCTATGCCTGGACTTGGAGAAACTTCGGCCAATTCCGATCCTAGAAAAAACAGACAACACGACTGCTGTTTTAAAAAATGGTGAACATTCAGAGGTTGCTCACCCACAGATGCAAAGAGGCTGTACCGGGTCAGGAGAGACATCATCTGACTTTCCCCCTCTTAGAGGGCCTTTTACTGTCGGGGTTGCCAGAATCCGGCTTCCGCTGGCTAGACCGGCCATCACTTTTCCCGGACGGCTTGTTTACAGAGCCTGTGGCACTGCTATCCCGGCTGCCTCTTTGCTGCAGCTTCTGAGAGGAAGAAATATCTTGATCAGATAGCGGTTTTGGTGAAGGAGGCGAAGGAGACCGTGCTGACTGCTTGTCAGCCATGTTCTGAAGTGTTATAGGTCACAAACACCACTGAGAAGGTTGACGCTCATTTTTTTAAAAGCCGGCAACTCCTCCCATCGATTTCCGGGGAGATTACGTCACAGAATAGGGCGCCCAATAGAAAGGGACGCCCTGTGCATGAGCACTGCAACGGAAACTTCCTATGCCTCACACAACATGGCACTCCCCTGCAACCCGGAATCGCCACAGCATCTGCAGCCGTGAGGATGCCACCACAAGTGCTGCTTCCCCGTCGCCAGTCCACAGTCCTGCACCTAGCCACCCGTGGGGTCTGCTGCGGCGACATAGCACTGCGGCCGGCCGGCCCTTACCTGGTCCTCCTAGGCTCCACACCACTTCCGTGCCTCACCGCCTGATTTCTGCGGCGTCACTGGAGGAGGGTGTCTGCTCGCAGTCTGGACCTCCGTGGGTCTGCTGCGGCGGCTCAACAGCCCCTCGGCCGGCCACAGCAGGACCCGTGCCTCTGCCAGAGCCAGCCGGGGCTGGAATCTTAGTCTTGGGCCCACCAGGACCATCCTTAATCCTTGCAGATTCCTGGCGGCTCCCTGTTGAAGGACAGGAAACCAACTGATGTGGGAAGATGTGCCGCCTTTTTTATCCTGGAGGTTTCCTGTCCTTGAAGGGCGGATCCCCTCTCTCGTGGTGCCGTTATAAAGTGCTGGAAAAAAAAAAAAAAAAAAAAAAAAAAAAAAAAAAATCGAAAATGGGCTTCGCCCATCGAGCACCCGAGCATTTTACTGCTCCCTCATGCCTACTCCTGACCACACACCCAGCAGAACAAGTAATCAGATCAGCTGACTCCAGTGTCGGCCAATTACTTGTTCTATGTCACCTGCATCCATCGCAGCATGTGCAGGCTGTGAAGTCAGCTGAGTTCGGCCGGCACTGGAGTCCGCTGATCTGATTACTTGTTCTATGAGCTCAGCTGAGTTCAGATCAGCGGCCGCCAGTGCCACCGATAAATTCTGTGTTCCGCTGCAGACTGATCCGGTAAAATAATTGCGGTTGCATGCGTTGCCCGTACAATCTGCAGGATCCAGTTAGATGGATTTTGCGTTTTTTGCAGTCAGGCAAAAACGCTGTGAAAGCAGCCTTACCATCACAGTCAGGGAGAGTCTCTGCTTCCGTATTTTCAGTGCATAGACTTCACATATGTCAGTGCTTCCGGAACGTTTGACTTTTTTCATGGATGCCACATGTACAAATTATAGCCTATGGTGCTGATCACATGTCCATGTTTTTACATGGACCGTGTGAACTCCATGTTGACTTTCCAGTAGATCGGATGACAAGGGAAAAATACAAGCCTATTGATCTGTCTAAACACATACAGCACACAAATGGCATGTCTAAAGCACCATTCCAGCATTTTTCTATTGCACCACTCTTTAACCCAAGTCCCATGCCTCTAATCTTATATGCACCCTCAGAGGTCGCTCTAGTTTGTCTCTTGTGATCTGCCGACAGCTCTAGTGTTTCATGGAGTGTGCTGAAGGTCACAACTCAAATGTCTATGGAAGCCTCGTTCTGTCTTTGTTTTAGCTCAGATACATTGTGAGCTTGCGACAAGACGTCTTAATTCAGGACAGTCAGAAGTTAGGTACAAGATTGAGTCACATGACTGGAGCAGCATTGGTAAATGGTGACAAGCACGGTTAGTATATGACAGGGGGCTTAGATCATAAATAAGGCCGGGGCCACACTGGTACTAATGTGATTCTCGCATGACACTCTGCTCAAGCTGGCAGCACAGCGGGAGCCAAGTGTCACTGCGACTGAGGTCCGATCATGCGATTGGACCACAGCTGCGGGGGGCGGGCAGGCGCTGCGGAGGAGAGGGAGGGATTTAATTTCCCTCTCTCCTCCGTAGCCGGCTATTGCCATTCTCGCCCTGCACTCGCGGTACAACGGTGTACCGCGAGTGCATTGCGATCTTTCTCTCCCCCATAGACTTGAATGGGTGCGAGAGAAAATCTCGCATTGCACCAACAGCATGCTGCGATTGTTTTCTCAGTCCGATTAGGGCAAAGAAAAATAATCACTCATGGGTGCTAACACGCTAATATTGGTCCGAGTGGAAGGTGATGTTTTATCGCATTCCACTCGCTCAGATTTTCATGCTGTGTGTCTTAGGCCTAAAGTTGCTAATAGGCTTTTAACCCTTCTCACTTCCTGAGAAAGAAAATGATGTTTCAGAAATGATGCTGATGTAAAGTAGACATGTGGGAAATTTTATTTAATAGCACTTGTGATACCATCATCTGGTTTTAAGGTAGGGTGTCACTTATTTTTGTATTAAAAATAGTGATTATGAAATAAAGTATTTTTAATACAAAATTAAAATCACTGCTTATTTAGTTTTTATTTAACTCTAACGGGGCTGCAATGCTGGATTTGCTGTGTGTAAGTTACTCACTCCTTTATAGCAGCCCCCTGTGCATAGAGAACAGTGGTCAGGATCCGACCCCATTTATTTACGTTAGAGTAGGCATCTGCTGTGACCTGGACGTATCCCCTGGGCTGTCCAGATAACAGCAGAGGGAGGAGACTGGCACCATCCTTGTGGAGCTCACAGCCATGCTGTTCGCTCCACTTTACCCCTGTCAACCGCCGAGAGTAAGAGCCGCCTCCCCTCCCTTCCCCAATAACCCCTCCCTCCGCTCAACCCAGTCCCCGCCGGTACTGCTGCCGCCGCCCCTCCCCCTGCCTTTACCATCTCCAATGACACCCCCCTCCCTCTGCTCTACCCAGCCCCCGCTCTACCCCTCCCCCCCCCCCCCCACGACGCCGCTGCTGTGTCTTTGAGCATGCGAGTACCGGCGCCCCTCCCCCCACCACTGCCGCTACAGTCTCTAAAAACACCCCCACTCAAACCCCCCCCCCCCCTCCCTCCTGCCTGACACCTGTCAGCCTGTGTGTATACCGGTGATACTGTCTGCTGAGCTGTTTATCTAATCTTATCCTGTGATACTCCTGCTGTCCTTGGTGACACTTTAGACATTTCTGGTCACCAGCAAAATGGCTCCGCACTGTGATCCTAAATTTCAATATTTGTTATCCCTTAGAAACACAGGTTGGGAGGGGGAGGTGACATTACACACAGGAGAGCAGATTCTGCCCACTTTACTGCAGCTGTAATCCAGGCTTTTTCTACAGTGGATTTCAGTAGGATTTCAGCAGCTGCTCCCCTTAGTGTTTAACAGTGGAAAATACCAAACTTTAATTTTTTTTATATTTTGCTCAATTAAAAACAAATATTTAAACAAAACATTAAAACAATACTTTACAATTTTTCAGTTATTGAATTATTTTTTTTGGACGACATCTTCCCTTTCAAGGTCACAACTTGTAAGGATATGTCCGCACGTCTGCGTTCTGGCTTGACAACTAAACTACAGCGTTTTGACAAATGTAAACTGCGTTTGAAAAAGAAAAATACTGTAAAAATGCACGCGTTTTAAACAGTGAGTTTTGAGATTGAGAAGTCAATGGGTGGAAAATGCAACCAAAACGCAATGAAGCAGTGAAATGCTTTTTTTAGGCAAAGATTTTGACTGACAAATATTTGTCAAACAAAACGTTGCCAAAAAAAAAATAAAAAAAAAGTGCGGATGGAAATTCTGATTTCTCAGACTTTACTGGGGAATCAAAACGCATGCATTTTGTCAATGACCGTACAGTTTAAAACGCAACAAAAAAAAAGCAAGTAAAAAAGCACGAGCCGACAGGGCTTTTAGGCAATGCGCGCACTAGGCAGTTTTACCCGCGGTTTTGCTGCAGAAATTTCTTGAGAAATGTTTGTAATCTTCCTGCAGACATTTCCCAGCAAAACCTATGGGAAAAAAAAAATAGCTGTGAGCACGCTGCGTTTTTTTCTCAAAAAAATTATTTGTGAAGATTTTCTTGAGAACATTTGAGAAAATGTGCATGTCACTTCTTTTCCGCAGGTACCTTCGGAATACCCCCGGTATTTCACTCCATTCACTAATGTAATTGCGAAATACCGGGGGTATACCGCAGGTAGCAAATGATGTGCGGTATACCCCCGGTAGAGCCGCGATTTACCTGCGGTAATGCTCATCGCTGCCTGCGGTTTTGCAGGAAGTGATGTCATTATGACAGAAGAGGAAGCTTGCCAAGTAAAGCCACACGCGCCACACACACACACACGCGCCACACACACACACACCACACACGCGCCACACACACACACACCACACACACACGCGCGCGCGCCACACACACACGCGCGCGCGCCACACACACACACGCGCGCGCCACACACACACGCGCGCGCCACACACACACACGCGCGCGCCACACACACACACGCGCGCGCCACACACACACACGCGCGCGCCACACACACACACGCGCGCGCCACACACACACACACACGCGCCACACACACACACACGCGCCACACACACACGCACGCGCCACACACACACGCACGCGCCACACGCACGCGCCACACGCACGCGCCACACGCACGCGCCACACACGCGCGCGCGCCACACGCACGCGCCACACGCACGCGCCACACGCACGCGCCACACGCACGCGCCACACGCACGCGCCACACGCACGCGCCACACACGCACGCGCCACACGCCACACACACGCGCCACACGCCACACACACGCGCCACACGCCACACACACGCGCCACACACACACACACGCGCCACACACACACACACGCGCCACACACACACACACGCGCCACACACACACACGCGCCACACACACACACGCGCCACACACACACACGCGCCACACACACACACGCGCCACACACACACGCGCCACACACACACGCGCCACACACACACGCGCCACACACACACGCGCCACACACACACGCGCCACACACACACACACGCGCCACACACACACGCGCCACACACACACACACGCGCCACACACACACACACGCGCCACACACACACACACGCGCCACACACACACACACGCGCCACACACACACACACGCGCCACACACACACACACGCGCCACACACACACACACGCGCCACACACACACACGCGCCACACACACACACGCGCCACACACACACACGCGCCACACACACGCGCCACACACACGCGCCACACACACGCGCCACACACACGCGCCACACACACGCGCCACACACACGCGCCACACACACGCGCCACACACACGCGCCACACACACGCGCCACACACACGCGCCACACACACGCGCCACACACACGCGCCACACACACGCGCCACACACACGCGCCACACACACGCGCCACACACACGCGCCACACACACGCGCCACACACACGCGCCACACACACGCGCCACACACACGCGCCACACACACGCGCCACACACACGCGCCACACACACGCGCCACACACACGCGCCACACACACGCGCCACACACACGCGCCACACACACGCGCCACACACACGCGCCACACACACGCGCCACACACACGCGCCACACACACGCGCCACACACACGCGCCACACACACGCGCCACACACACGCGCCACACACACGCGCCACACACACGCGCCACACTCCCTGGACGACGCACAGAAGCACTTCCGTGTGACCTCCAGGTGCCCGTGCAGCCTGTGTCCCGCTCCAGCCCCGCCGCTACCTGCACTGCTGACAGCAGTGCGTGCAGCTGCGGGGATGCCGAGCGCTGCTGTCAGGAGGTGAGAAGAAATCATTACCTGCTGTGACGATCTCCTGCCTCCTGTCACCGCGGTCACTGCCTTCTATGCCCGTTTCACGAGCGGCCGGAGACTGTCACTAGCGGTGATGTCACGGGCTCTCGCGATACTGCTAAAAACGCGGCGGGCATAGAAGGCAGTGACAGCGCTGATGGCAAGACTGCAGGAGATCACCACAGCAGGTAATGATCTCATCTAACCTCCTGACAGCAGCACTTGTCATGCCCTGCAGTGACCTGGGCTGACCCATTGATGTTAGCTCAGGTCACTGCATTGCTCTCCCAGCCAATGAGGAACATTCTGTTCTTCATGGACTGGGACAGGGACTATGGTATGGATCGCCGTGGGACCCCCTTATTGGATTACGCCGGACCAGGATTTGATTGTTCTTGTCAATAAATTGGTCAAAGAGGGATTGTGGGGAGTGTTTTTTTTTTTTTTTCAAATAAAACTTGTTTTGCTGTCTATTTTTTATTTCTTACTGACTGGGTTGGTGATGTCGGGTATCTGATAGACGCCTGACATCACGAACCCCAGGGCTTGATGCCAGGTGACATTACACATCTGGCATCAACCCCATATATTACCCAGTTTGCCACCGCACCAAGGCAATGGGATGAGTTGGGGCGAAGCGCCAGGATTGACACGTCTAATGGATGCGCCACTTCTGGGGCGGCTGCAGCCTGCTATTTTTAGGCTGGGGAGTGTCCAATAACAGTGGACCTCCCTAGTCTGAGAATATCAGACCCCAGCTGTCCGCTTTACCTTGGCTGGTGATCCAATTTGGGGGAGACCCCACGTTTTTTGTTTTAAATTATTTAATGTAAGAACAGCGTGGGGTGCCCTCTGTTTTGGTTTACCAGCCAAGGTGAAGCTGCCAGCTGTGGTTTGCAGGCTGCAGCCGTCTGCTTTACCCTAGCTGGCTACAAAAATAGGGGGAACCCCACGTCATTTTTTTTAATTATTTATTTTTTGGCTAAATACAAGGCTAGGCACCCTTTAGTGCCACATGAAAGTCACTAAAAAGTGCCAGCTTAGAATATGCAGCGGGTGGGACATTATATAGGTCTTTCTCATCTATCTATCCATACATCTTTCCCTCTATCCATTATCTGTCTATTATCTATTTTATTTCTGTTCAGCATAAAAAAAACGCAGGGACCAACCTGCGGAAAAACCGCATTAGTTTTTCCCACGGATTTGGTGCGGTTTTTTACCGCAGGTGCGGTAATCTTTAACTCCCAGAAGTTTCTCAAGAAATTTTGAGAAAAATCCCTTTTCTAGTGCGCACATAGCCTTAAAATTTGAAAATTGCTATATTTTCCAATTTTTTTGTCAAACGTTTAATGTTTTCATGAATGTACACAAATAGCAACTTAAATTTACCACTAAAATTACAATGTGGCATGGAGAAGAAAAACAAAAAAAATTCACAAAAACACTCATTCCAGAGGTATTAAACTCAAAGTGTCACTAGTCACAATGGAAAAATTGTTCATGTGAAAATAGGCTGTGCACACATACTGCAGGCCATCAGAGCGCCTGGGAGTGATCACTGTGCGCTCACTGAAAGATATCAGAATTTCCCCTGTAACCTATTGCCTCAGTTAGATAGGCAGCTCGGCCTCCTGGCTGCATAGCAGCTGTCTGGTCTCCTATTCTCAGTGATATGATCACTGGGTCCACAAGGGGAAGCACCACTAGCGCTTCCTATATCTTGGTCAGCACTGGGTGTACAACGATTGTGAAGGCAGACAAAACAGTCAGCTCCTTGTCTACAGAGAGCTAGGCCTTGTCTGACAGCTGGCTTCCTTGAGATCACATGCTACTCAGTGACTTAGACCCTGTAGAGTAGAAGAGTCAAGCTGTTTGTCATTATGACTATGGGTGGTCTGGAAGTAACACTACTACATCAGGGTTTTTTCAACTGCTAGAGGCACGCTTACTCACCCTCCAGGACCTTCATCTTTTATCTCCACCACACCGAACGCCAGTGCCATGTTGTAAAAACCTCAGACTGGGCTTAAGTCAGAAGTTATCACATGCTTTCAATGCAAGTCTATGGGAGCAAGAACAAGGCTCTCAGACTTACATTGAAAAGAAACCTCCAGCCCACGCTGTGTAGTTTTGAATAATATTTTCAGAAATCTGCATGTCCATTGTGAAGCCAGTTAAGTATGAGAATTTTGAAGTGCTGTGCCCACGTTTCTTATTTTTCCCTTGCGTATTTGGTGCAGGAAAAAAAAAAATCTGCACCAAATACACAAGGGAAAAATACTCAACATGGGCACAGCACTTCTGAATTCTCATATTTTGCTGGCTTCACAATGGACATGCACATTTTGCTGCAGATTTCTGAAAATCTGCATCAAAACCAGTGTCAAAATACGCAGTGTGGGCACTGGGCCTAAGGCTATGTGCCCACGTGGCGTATTTTCATGCAGTTACGCTGTGCTCTGCTCCGCAGTGTAACTGCATGCGTCCTGAGTCCCCAGCACAATCTATGAAGATTGTGCTTAATCCATGCCCACGTGGCGTATTAGAACACAACGCTGCGTTCTAAGAAGTGACATGTCACTTTAGTGCGCTTTGGATGCAGCCCCCGCTCTGTCTATGGCAGAGGCTTCATCCAGAGCGCATGACGGCTTCAGTACGGACTGTTTCTGCAGCAATTTGAAGCGCATGTGTGCTGTTCAAATCGCTGCAGAAATATCTGCAGGGACAACGCAACGTGGGCACATAGCCTAAGACCGCAGGCAGGGACCTTCGTGTAAAAGCACCACTCTAAATTGAAGTGGTGCTTTAATCTAATTAGGATTTTTCCCCTTAAGGCCCCGTCACACTAAGCAACATCGCTAGCAACATCGCTGCTAACGAACAACTTTTGTGACGTTGCTAGCGATGTTGCTGTGTGTGACATCCAGCAACAACCTGGCCCCTGCTGTGAGGTCGTTGGTTGTTGCTGAATGTCCTGGGCCATTTTTTAGTTGTTGCTGTCCCGCTGTGAAGCACAGATCGCTGTGTGTGACAGCGAGACAGCAACAACTAAATGTGCAGGCAGCAGGAGCCGGCTTCTGCGGAGGCTGGTAACCAATGTAAACATAGGGTAACCAAGAAGCCCTGTCCTTGGTTACCCGATATTTACCTTTGTTACCAGCCTCCGCCGCTCTCACTGTCAGTGCCGGCTCCTGCTCTGTGCACATGTAGCTGCAGCACACATCGGGTTAATTAACCTGATGTGTGCTGTAACTAGGAGAGCAAGGAGCCAGCGCTAAGCATTGTGCGCTGCTCCTGCTCTGTGCACATGTAGCTGCAGGACACATTGGGTTAATTAACCCGATGTGTGCTGTAGCTAGGAGAGCAAGGAGCCAGCGCTAAGCAGTGTGCGCTGCTCCCTGCACATTTAGCTGCAGCACACATCGGGTAATTAACCCGATGTGTGCTGTAACTAGGAGAGCAGGGAGCCAGCGCTAAGCGTGCGCTGCTCCCTGCTCTCTGCACGTGTAGCTCCGTGCACTGGTAACCAAGGTAAATATCGGGTTGGTTACCCGATATTTACCTTAGTTACCAAGCGCAGCATCTTCCATGCGGCGCTGGGGGCTGGACACTGGTTGCTGGTGAGCTCACCAGCAACTCGTGTAGCCACGCTCCAGCGATCCCTGCCAGGTCAGGTTGCTGGTGGGATCGCTGGAGCGTCACAGTGTGACATCTCACCAGCAACCTCCTAGCAACTTACCAGCGATCCCCATCGTTGTTGGGATCGCTGGTAAGTTCCTTAGTGTGACTGGACCTTTAGTTTTCAGCACATTATATAAAACAGTGTATTTTATGCAACTGTGGGATTCATTCTGCCAAACAAGTCCTCATTAAGGCTACTTTCACACTTTCATTCAGCGCAATCCACCACTATGGAGAATAGCGCAGTCCGTTAACGCACTGCGCTATTCTCCATAGACTTGTATTGACGACGCACTGTAACGCAAGTGTCTGCGTTTCATCCGCTGGACGACGCTGCGTCATTTTGACGCAGCGTCGAGCGGTGGGAACGCTACATGTAGCGTTTTTTGGGTCATTCCAAATAACACACCTTGACTGATTCCGTTGAAATCCGCCAAGGTGTCTAATGATGGTCTATGGTGGCGGATTCCAACGCTATGTGCTAAGCGGCGGAATCCGCTGACGGATTAAGTCACATTCTACTGAGCATGCTCAGCATGTCCAGCAGAACGATCTAAATAGTTTAAAATCACTCCTGGTCTCTCTCCCCCCCCCCTCTCATACTCACCGATCACGGGCACGACGCTGCCCAGTTGTCACAAAGCTCCGGCGGCTTTTCCTCTTTTGAAAATGCCGGCCGTTCATTATTCCATCTAGTATTCACTGCTTCCCCCACCCACCGATGCCTATGATTGGTTACAGTCAGACCCGCCCCCACGCTGAGTGACAGCTGTCTCACTGCAACCAATCACAGCCGCCGGTGGGCGGGTCTATATCGTGCAGTACAATAAATAAAAACTGCATGTGGTCCCTCCTAATTTTGATACAAGCCAAGGTAAAGTCACACGGCTGAAGGCTGGTATTCTCAGGATGGGGAGCCCCACGTTATGGGGAGCCCCCCAGCCTAACAATATCAGCCGGCAGCCCCCCGGAATTGCCACATCCATTAGATGCGACAGTCACGGGACTCTACTCGGCTCATCCTGAATTGTCCTGGTGCGGTGGCAATCGAGGTAATAAGGAAGTAATGGCAGCAGCCCATAGCTGCCACTAAGTCCCAGGTTAATCATGGCAGGCGTCTATGAGACACCCACAATGATTAACCTGTAAGTGAAAGTAAATAAACACATACACCCAAAAAAATACTTTATTTGGAATAAAAGAAAAACCCCCTCTTTCACCACTTTATTAATCCCTAAATACCCCTCCAGGTCCGGCGTAAACCACACGAGGTCCAAAGACGCATCCAGCTCTGCTACATGAAGCTGACAGGAGCGGCCGTAGAACATTGCCGCTCTGTCAGCTCCACGCAGCAACTGAAGTGAGTCGCGCTGTCAGCGGGGACGTCACTGAGGTAGTGTGTGCGGTGACGAGGAGGAGTGCGGTAGTGCCGGGGCGTGCGCGGTGACGAGGAGGAGTGCGGTAGTGCCGGGGCGTGCGCGGTGACGAGGAGGAGTGCGGTAGTGCCGGGGCGTGCGCGGTGACGAGGAGGAGTGCGGTAGTGCCGGGGCGTGCGCGGTGACGAGGAGGAGTGCGGTAGTGCCGGGGCGTGCGCGGTGACGAGGAGGAGTGCGGTAGTGCCGGGGCGTGCGCGGTGACGAGGAGGAGTGCGGTAGTGCCGGGGCGTGCGCGGTGACGAGGAGGAGTGCGGTAGTGCCGGGGCGTGCGCGGTGACGAGGAGGAGTGCGGTAGTGCCGGGGCGTGTGCGGTGACGAGGAGGAGTGCGGTAGTGCCGGGGCATGTGCGGTGACGAGGAGGAGTGTGGTAGTGCCGGGGCATGTGCAGTGATGGGGGATCTCTCTTGGCTTAACGCAACGAGTTATTTCACAGGAATCTGTTGCCTTTAAATCACACTATTGACAACGCATCTGTCACACAACGCATTGTGACGGATGCAATTCAGCGCAAGTGAGAAAGCGGCCTTAGCTCTAGTGACAGGGATGAAAAAACAACAAAAACCAAAAACATACTATGGCTTTTGGAATATGACAAAACAAAAACTGGTCAGCCAGTACAGGGTTAAACAACGCATCAAAATAACGAACGGGGTATTCAAATAAGTGACAGGGCGGGGCCTAACGCTGAGACACCGAGCCCGCCAACTGACCAAGGAAACGCGCGCAGTGTGCACTATTTGTCGGTATGTGTCGCTGGCGGAGTGTACATACCACCCTGTGCGCCGTCATCCCCACACAACATACCTGCATGGAGGCCTATGACCTGTCCCTCTGCCGCTTGCGGAAGCCATGTTCTCCGGGTGTCTAAGAGAAACGGCGCCAGTTACACAATTATATAGATTTCTGTTTTCAGCTGCGCTGCCGCACCCTCCTCCGCCCACGTGACCAGCCCGTTGTCCAGAACAATCCTCAGGCCGTACTATGCGCTTCACGCTGGAGGGCGGGGCTTGTGACGTAGTTCTAAAGTGCAGCACCAAGTCAGTGACTGAAGGTAAAAAAAGCTACGCCATATAGATCCGAGGGTAGAGCTCTGGTCACTACTGTGCAATCCTTGTGTAGGTTCAGTAAGGAGAGATAATGGATCTAACGGCCTGCAGTGACTACCAGGCACAGTGTCAAGTGAGCCTTATGGCGGAGCAGCACTGGACTGGATATTAAGTATATGGTTGTTTTATTTTACATCTGGCACCGTCACATTTAGGAAGGAGTTCACAAAGTAGCAGATAACACCTTCTGTCCTATCCGTGTCAGTGCCAGTGGTGCTGACCTCTGTTTTACCGTCAGCATATATTGCAGTGCAGGGTTTCGACGGGTCTCCGCGTATTTATTTTTCTTCTGCAGATCTAGCAGACCAGAGTCGCATTTGCGAGGGACTCAGCGAGTCTCTCATCGGCACCACCTGGTATATGGCCGCACACTCTCTGGCCAGGAGCGTTTCAGCTGCATAGAAATACATGCAGCAAGTCCGCTCCTGTCAGGAGAGAAGCCAGCCGCACCGGGTGATGTGATCCGATAATCATGCGAGTCACACGTTCGTGTGAGTGGACCCTTGTACAGAGCTCATGACTATACTGGACAGCCTAGCAGAAAACCAATAACTAAAAATCACCTGGACCTTAAATGGAACCTGGCACCAGATTTTAGCTTTCTGCTTTCACACTTGCGTTGGACGGGATCCGTTGCTATCCACCGCCTTGAGGAATTACAGTATCCATTGCAGGAAACCGTTTTATTCCTCATAGACTTCTACTATCTACGGATAGCAACGGAAGGCCTTGCGTTGCTGCCGCATGGTGGATGTAACGCTGCATGTAGAACTTTTCTGCACTTGGCAGAGTGTCAAAAAACCGCAACCTGCAGGATTCCGTCGGCATCCATTTTTATAATGGACGCCTATGGTGGCGGATTCCGTTAGAATCCGTCATTTGACGGATTCCGATAATGCATCCGTCTTTACACAACTGAGCATGCCCAGATGTGTGAAGTAAAGAAAAAAACCTAACGGATTGCGTTATTTTGTACGATCTGTTGCATCCGTTGTGCCACTATATGCAACGCATCCGTTGCATGCGTCACACAACGCAATGCTACGGATGCCGTTCAACGCAAGTGTGAAAGTAGCCTAAGCCAAGACTAGCACCTTAAGCAGCGCCTGTGCTGCATTCTATAAAGGGACATCCTGTCCCTGCAGACCCCACAAATACTTTTGTTATATCTCCTGCTATGTATGTAAATTTGTTGGTCCGGTCCAATGGGCGTCCTATTTCACGGCTTGTGTTCCTCCTTGTGGTGCTGATCCCGGTCCTTGATGATTGACATGGGTGACGCCTCCAGCACTATCCACGTAGCTAGACAAAATCTTGTGCCCATGCAGAGACGTTGCCGACTCATGCAGATGCACTTTGCTCTTCCCTATTAAGAGCTGAGCCAAAAACATAAGCGCGCCTGTGTGAACCGGCAATATCTCTGAGCAGGTGCGAGATTTTGCCTGACTACGTGAATGACGTAAGTTATGTCATCCACATCCCTGGGCAAAATCTTGTGTCTGCGCAGAGAACTCACCGGTTGCGAGCTGGGAATGTCTTTGCGCAGGCACAAGATTTCTCCCATCTACATGGATGGTGCCAGAGGTGTCATTCATGTCAATCATAAAAGGAGCCAAGATCAGCGCCGAAAGGAGGGACAGGAGCCGTGAAATAGGACGCCCATTGGATTTACATACATTGGGGAAACTATTTGTGAGGTCTGCAGGGGGAGTCAGGGCACAAGATGCACTTTTATAGAATGCAGCACAGGCGTTGCTTAAGGTGCTGGTCTTGGTTTAGAAAGCCAATATCTGGTGACAGGTTCCCTTTAAGGGATTGAGTGCAAGTTGTTTAAATGCAAATATTGGTCGACAACTGTGAATATCTAATTCATAATGGCATCACACCGAAGTATGTCAACATACTTTGAGAAAGTCTGGGTGGATGAAAGGCTTTGGTACCCTTACGCCCTGGTTTATGCATGCCAACTAGTCTGTTAATTAGATGCACTGACCACCACTGTCAGAGGACCTCTGTCTGAATAGTGTTTACCTTTCCAGCATGGCCCCTAGTTGACGTATTGTCTAGACCAGGGGTCTCAAGTAATCGGAACTCACGCTGCCGCTGAGGCTGCTTCATGCGGTGCACAGGAACCGATGCCTTGCCGATCGCGGCCCGTTCCAAGGGACCATGACATCAGTGCTTTATTTCAAGCTCTCTGCATAACAATACCAATACAAGCCACTGGCCAATCAGAGGCCAGCAACTGCTGCTGGCGCGGTGGCATGTTATTATTTATTGCTGGCTGTAGCACCTGGCGTTGCCCGGAATAGTAGCTGTCTCGGTTTCTCTCCCAGTCTCTTTCTGTCTCTCTCTCTCTGTCTCTCTCTCATTGTTTGTCTGTCTCTTTCCTTGTCTGTCTGTCTCTATCCCTGTCTGTTTTGTCTGTCTGTGTCTTTCCCTGTCTGTCTCTGTCTCTTTCCCTGTCTGTCATTTATTCCATGGCGCTTACACATACAAGTGCAAAGTGGTATACATAATAAAAACAAGTAAAATAATCATGAACAATACAAAACACATACTGATACAGGAGGAGAGGATCTTGCCCAAGAGGGATCACAGTCTATAGGGGATGAGTGAGGATACCGTAGGTGGGGGGGGGGGCAGAGCTGGTCATGCAGCGGCATAGTGGACTGAGGGTTATTGCAGGTTGTTGTCTTGTCGGAATAGGTGGGTCTTCAGGTTCCTTTTGAAGGTTTCCACAGTAGGTGAGAGTCTGATATGTTGTGGTAGAGAGTTTCAGAGTATGGGGCGGTAAGAGAGAAATCTTGTATGTGATTTTGGGAAGAGAAGATAAGAGAAGAGTAGAGAAGGAGATCTTGTGAGGAATGGAAGATGTGTGCAGGTAGGTACCAGGAAACTAGGTCACAGATGTATGGAAGATAAAGGTTGTGGATGGCTTTGAATGTCATGGTTAGGGTTCTGAACTGGAGTCTTTGGCAATGAGAAGTCAGTGAAGGGATTGGCAAAGAGGAGAGGCTGAGGAATAGCGAGGGGAGACGTGGATTAATCGGACATCAGAGTTTAGGATATATTGGAAGGGTTAAAGAGT
Organism: Anomaloglossus baeobatrachus; assembly: GCF_048569485.1. Classification (NCBI taxonomy): domain Eukaryota; kingdom Metazoa; phylum Chordata; class Amphibia; order Anura; family Aromobatidae; genus Anomaloglossus; species Anomaloglossus baeobatrachus. Next base: position 307,912,232 of record NC_134354.1, read on the forward strand.
GTTAGAAGGGAGGCTAGAGAGCAGAAGGTTGCAGTAATTGAGGCGGGATATGATGAAGGCATGCAATAGTGTTTTTGCAGATTCTTGGTTTAGGTGTGTACGGATCCGGGAAATATTTTTGAGTTGAAGTAGGCAGGAGGTAAAGAGGGCTTGGATGTGTGGCTTGAAGGATAGAGCAGAGTGGAGGGTTACCCCAAGGCAACAAGTTTGCGAGACTGGGGAGAGTGAGCAGCCATCAACTTTGATGGATAGGTTTGTTGGGGAGGTTGAGTGTGGAGGAGAAAAGATAATGAGTTCCGTTTTGTCCATGTTAAGTTTTAGAAATCGAGCAGAGAAGGATGAAATAGCAGACAGACATTGGGATTCTGGTTAGTAGGGAGGTGGTGTCAGGTCCAAGAGATAGATATGCGTATAATCAGGGTAGAGATGATATTGAAAGCTGAGGGACTGCATCAATTATCCCAGACTGAAGATTTTTTTTTTTTAATGTCCATGGGAAGAACGGTACAATAGAGGAAATGACAACACAAGAGGGACCTGGATGGGGGGCATTACTACAAGAATGGGACCAGAATGGGGACATTATTACAAGATGTGGACATGGTTTGGCATATTAGTACAAGGAGCTCAGGATGGGCATATTACTACAAGTAGGGGACCAGGATAGGGACATTACTAAAAGAAGTGGACCAGGATGGGGCATTACTACAAGATGAGGATCATAATGGGGACATTACTACACTATGGGGACCTGTATTGGGCATTACTACAAGATTGAAACCACGATGAGGACATTAACACAAATTGAGGACAAGAATGGTCACTACTACATTACTACACAATTACTACAAGAAGGGGCCACGATGGAGAATTACTACAGAAAAGGAACCAGGATGGGGCACCCTGGGCGATTTTCTGTATTTCGTGTTTTTTTTTTGCTTCCCTTCTTCCGAGAGCCGTAACTTTTTTCTTTTTCTGTCAATCCTGCCTTATGAGGGCTTGTTTTTTTGTGGGACAAGTTTTACTTTTACATGAAACCATGAGTTTTACCATATAGTCTACTGGAAAATGGCAAAAAAATTCCAAGTGCGGAAAAATCACAAAAGAAAAACACAATTGTTTTTGGGTTATTTTATTCCCCGTATTCAATATATGATAAAACTGATGTGTCGGTGTGATGCCTCAGGTCCTTACGGGTTCGTAGATACCAAACATGTATAGGTTTACTTTTATCTAAGGGGTTAAAAAATTCAGAAGTGTTTCCATTTGCGTCATTTTCTACGACCCATTGTGTTCTCATTTTTCGGGATATGGCGCTCAGTGACGGCTTATTTTGTTGTGTCTCGAGCTGATGTTTTTAATGGTACAATTTTTGAACAGATGCTACGTTTTGTTTTTTTTCTTAAACAAATTTTTATTGAAAATTTAAATGCAAATGCAAATTACATCAGAATGTGAATCAACACATGTATCAAAGAACAATTGTAAATAAACTCATTACATATCATATCCAAAAGGATATTGAGCACGTGATAAACCATCAAGTATAACACGTGTAAAACACAATCCCTATGTTATATTAATAAACCCATGATAGAGTCTTTACATCAAGACCGTATCATAGAGAGAAAAAAAGAAAAAGATTAAGAGAAAAATGGAAAGAAAGTCAGAGAAAGAAAGGAAACTAAGGGGTACTTCACTCACAGCGAGATCGCTAGCGAGATCGCTGCTGAGTCACGTTTTTTGTGACACACCAGTGACCTCATTAGCGATCTCGCTGTGTGTGACACTGAGCAGCGATTTGGCCCCTGCTGTGAAATCGCTGCTCGTTACACACTGCTCTGGTTAATTTTTTGGACGTTGCTCTCCCGCTGTGAAGCACACATCGCTGTGTTTGACAGCGAGAGAGCAACGATCTGAATTTGCAGGGAGCCGGCGTCTGGATGCTGCGGACGCTGGTAACTAAGGTAAATATCGGGTAACCAAGCGAAGCGTTTTGCTTGGTTACCTGATATTTACCTTGGTTACTAGCGTACGCCGCTCTCAGGCTGCCAGTACTGGCTCCCTGCTCCCTGCACACGTAGCCAGAGTACACATCGGATAAATAAGCAAAGCGGTTTGCTTATTAACTCGATGTGTACTCTGGCTACGAGTGCAGGGAGCCAGCGCTAAGCGGTGTGCGCTGGTAACCAAGGTAAATATCGGGTAACTAAGCGAAGGGCTTTGCTTGGTTACCCGATATTTACCTTAGTTACCAAGCGCAGGATCGCTTCCACGCGTCGCTGGTGGCTGGGGGCTGGTCACTGGTCACTGGTGAGATCTGCCTGATTGACAGCTCACCAGCGACCATGTAGCAACGCACCAGCGATCCTGACCAGGTCAGATCGCTGGTGGGATCGCTGGAGCGTCGCTAAAGTGTGACGGTACCCTAAGAGAGAGACGACAACGACGGGAACATAAAGACAAACAATGACAGATTAAGGGAAGGCTTGGGGGGGTGAGGGGATAGGAGAGCCTATGTACCTCGTACCATGCCATTTAGACCATTTCAAGGTGACTAATCTCTTTGTGATAGGCAAGTCTAGATCCACCTCTGGAGATCAGGTGAATCTCGGAACATAATCCAGCTTTGCCAAACCAAATAATATCTATCCATGTATAATTGATTGTAGGAAGTTTGCCGCTCCATTCTACTCAGGTCGTCCATTTCCGTCACCCAATCCTTCAGAGTAGGGGCAACAGATGATCTCCATTTTCTGGGGATAATAGCGTGAGCTGCAGTGACACAATGTTTCAAAAGACCTTGCTTAATTGTCTTAACTGAGCCTGGGATCATAGCTAACAAGCATAACTGGGGGGTTTGTGCACCTTCACTCCCGTGACCTGAGATGCTACGTTTTGATCACCTGTAATTTTGGCATTTGGTATTTTTTTTTTGCCGCTATGCCATTTACCGATCAAATTAATTATTTTTATATTTTGATAGATCAGGCATTTCTGAACTTGGCAATACCAAATATGTATATCTTTTTTATTTTTTTAAACCATTTAATTTTAAATTGGGCAAATGGGGAGGTGATTTGAACTTTTAAGTTTTTTGTTTTTTTTTACATTTTTTTAAAACTTTTTTTTACTTTATTAGTCCCCCTAAGGGACTATTAATATCAGCAGTCTGATCGCTGATTCATTTCTGTTGATCAGAGCTGCACAGCTCTGATCAGTAGAAATGCAGCGTTCCTGTTCGAGCCGGCGCTCTGTCGGCTGTAACAGGAACTACGTCATGATAGCAACAGGAGTCATCACATGACCCGTTGCTACCATGGCAACCATCGGCTCCCCGTGATCATGTCATGGGGCCTTCTATGGCGGTGGAGAAAGGCGATTACCCTGCTGCGGCCATTTAAATTGCTCTGTCACATATTGACAGCGCGATCTAATGGGTTAACAGGCACGGGCGGATCCACCCACTCCTGTTAGCCGCATATGTCTGCTGTTCAAATTAGCAGACATGTGCCGGGATCGCCGTCTCACTGCAGCAGCTGATGATTACTCCTTCATGATTTAGGATCTACCAGTACGTCCTTGGTCGTGAAGGGGTTAATAAAAGATGAGGACCAGGATGGGGACATTTCTACAAGATGGGAACCAGAATGGGGACATTACTTGAAGATGAGGACCAGGGTGGCAACATTACTACAAAATGGGGACTAGGATGGGCACATTGCTACAAGATGAGGACATTACTACAAAATGGGGGACTAGGATGGGGACATTACTACAAGGTGGGGACCAGGATGGGCATATTACTACAAGAAGTGGACCACAGTGGGGACATTACTATAAGACAAGGAACTAGAATGGTTACATTACTACAAAAGGGAAACCAAAATGGTCACATTGGTATGAGAAGGGAACAAAGAAGGGGACCTTACTACAAAAAGGGAACATTACTACAATATGGGTACATGGATAAGGACATTGCTACAAGATCGGGACATTACTACAAGACGCGGGCCAGGATGAGGTATTACTACAAGATGCGGACCAGAATGGAGCATTACTACAAAATGAGGACCAAGATGCGGTATTACTACAAGAAGGGTACCAGGATGAGGGACATTACTATAAGATGTTGGATAGAATTACTGTATGATGCTAATGGAAAGACAATATTACTTTAAATTACAGTGGGGGGGAAAAAATGTAAATATATACAATACTGACCAAAAGTTTGGACACACCTAATTCAAAGAGTTTTCTTTATTTTCATGACTCTGAAAATTGTAGATTCACATTGAAGGCATCAAAACTATGAATTAACACATGTGGAATGAAATACTTAACAAAAAAGTGTGAAACAACTGAAAATATGTCTTATATTCTAGGTTCTTCAAAGTAGCCACCTTTTGCTTTGATTACTGCTTTGCACACTCTTGGCATTCTCTTGATGAGCTTCAAGAGGTAGTCACCGGAAATGGTTTTCACTTCACTGGTGTGCGCTGTGAGGTGTAATAATTGGTATTTCTTGCCTTATAAATGGGGTTGGGACCATCAGTTATGTTGTGCAGAAGTCTGGTGGATACACAGCTGACAGTCCTACTGAATAGACTGTTAGAATTTGTATTATGGCAAGAAAAAAGCAGCTAAGTAAAAAAAAACGAGTGGCCATCATTACTTTAAGAAATGAAGGTCGGTCAGTCCGAAAAATTGTGAAAACTTTGAAAGTGTCCACAAGTGCAGTGGTAAAAAACATCAAACGCTACAAAGAAACTGGCTCACATGAGGACTGCCCCAGGAAAGGAAGACCAAGAGTCACCTCTGCTGCAGAGGATAAGTTTATCCGAGTCACCAGCCTCAGAAATCGCAGGTTAACAGCAGCTCAGATTAGAGACCAGGTGAATGCCACACAGAGTTCTAGCAGCAGACACATCTCTAGAACAACTGTTAAGAGGAGACTCTATACAGCAGGCCTCCATGGTAAAATAGCTGCTAGGAAACCACTGCTAAGGACAGGCAACAAGCAGAAGAGACTTGTATGGGCTAAAGAACACAAGGAATGGACATTAGACCAGTGAAAATCTGTGCTTTGGTCTGATGAGTCGAAATTTGAGATCTTTGGATCCAACCACCGTGTCTTTGTGCGACGCAGAAAAGGTGAACGGATGGACTCTGCATGCCTGATTCCCACTTGAAGCATGGAGGAGGAGGTGTGATGGTGTGGGGGTGCTTTGCTGGCGAGACTGTTGGGGATTTATTCAAAATTGAAGGCATACTGAACCAGTATGGCTACCACAGCATCTTGCAGCGGCATGCTATTCCATCCGGTTAGCATTGAGTTGGACCATCATTTATCTTTCAACAGGACAATGGCTCCAAACACACCTCCAGGCTGTGTAAGGGCTATTTGACTAAGAAGGAGAGTGACCGGGTGCTACGCCAGATGACCTGTCCTCCACAGTCACCAGACCTGAACCCAATCGAGATGGTTTGGGGTGAGCTAGACCGCAGGGTGAAGGCAAAAGGGCCAACAAGTGCTAAGCATCTCTGGGAACTCCTTCAAGACTGTTGGAAGACCATTTCCGGTGACTACCTCTTGACGCTCATCAAGAGAATGCCAAGAGTGTGCAAAGCAGTAATCAAAGCAAAAGGTGGCTACTTTGAAGAACCCAGAATATAAGACATATTTTCAGTTGTTTCACACTTTTTTGCTAAGTACGGTATTTCATTCCACATGTGTTAATTCATAGTTTTGATGCCTTCAATGTGAATCTAAAAAAAATATTTTGCCACTAAAAATGCTGATTTATATATAAACTGTAGTAAACAAAAGAGTGAATGTTTGTTATCACCACATCCATAATGACCCAAACTATAAAACTGTTCTATAACCCATACAGTGAATGCCATTTACAAAAATAAACACACAAAAATGTTAAAAAAAATATGAAAAGGTATATAGAAAAAAATATGGTATCACTAACAAAATGTCATTTTGTCCTACAAAGAATATGGCCCCCCACAGTCAATTTTTTTTCTATTCCCATATTCCCAGCATAGTTTGAGACCCCTTGTTTAGACTTTAGAGCTTCACAATTGTCTGAGATCAGCGCTCAGCCTCCTCTCATCTGAACCAAGGATTGTATTATCTGCAGATTCACAATTAAAGGTAACCAACCCCCAGGATTTTCCTATATAAAGTAAAGGCAGTGCCATACTGGCACTAGCATGGTGTTTACATTCATACCTTCACTTTTCAGATTGGATACTTGATTGCAGAAAAAATGTCCATAAAGGTCCAGAAATTGGTGCATTCTTTGACTGACGTGTATAGCAGAGCGGGCCTTTGTGGGTCGGGTCATCTGTGTGTTGGGTCCTCTGTTTATATGTGACGCCCTGGCAAAACCAGGTAGTCACAAATAGGCCCCTGCATAACACCTTCCCTCACTAGGAAACACACAGCCAACCATTAAACCCTTGTCACCCCCCTTAGGGACAGTTAGACACACCAGTGGGCGTGGCCAGGTGGTTGGTGCACGCCCACCCAGGGGTTTAGACAGCCCGGGGCGGGAAAAGCAGCAGATCAGTCCTGATCATTGGAGAGTAGTGGAGAGTGAGGTCAGGCCTGAAGTAAACTGACAGGTACCAGGGTAGGAGCCCTGGTGCCACTGGCTAGGAGGCAGACGGTAGTCTCTGTCAACAGGAGACGGGAAGACGGCTCGGTGGAACCGAGGTGGACCGGGCCAGGGTTGTAGCCCGCCGGTACCGACACGGGGAACCAACCCGAAAACCGTAGCCCAAAGGGGGCTACTCAGACCCTGAAGCCAGGAACCAGAACCTACTGGAACTGGTTAATTAACCAATTGAGGCCAGGACTAGAGGTCCTGTCCCACCCAAAGTCCCTCATAGAAGACAACAGCCCACCGATTAGGGATAAGAGGTCACCGCCAAGGCCCATAGATTCCACGGGCCAGCGTCTGCAGGCACGGCTCCTTAGGCCACATCCAGCCGGGAGCGGACTCCTACGTTTCATACAAGGAAGTCTTTTCTTCTAAAACAGTGCAGGAAAGGGATAGAGACCACCAGCCGGGTGGGGGATCCCAAACGCAACCAGCCGCGGCACCGGCCACCACCACCTTGGTTAACCAGAGACTCGTGTGTTTTACTGAAAATAAGTACACCAACACCCCCTGCGGTCGTTATTCCCCCTGCAGAAGAGCCATCGGGTCCCGGGGCCATCATCCCTGCCCACGGAGGGGTTAACATCTTGCTGCACGACATCTCCCCCGGGTGCCCCTTAACAGCAGCGGTGGTGTCCCACCTCACCACACACCATGGGTGGCATCACAAACCTGTTATGGCCTAGCGCGTACATCTATGTCCCCCATTTTTATTCAGCGTGTCCGCGAGACCCCCGGGTCCGGAGACCCTCGTGCCACCACCCCTGAAGGTCTGGATCCAAGCAGCGGCGGCTGCTGACACGGGGGGCGGCACATATATTCCTCTGGATTCCTCCCGGCTTGCCCCTTTTTATTTAAATTTTGCGCTGTGCTGCCATTACTAGTGTTGGTGGCGCGTACGCATTGCTAGTGTAATGTCGTCATTAAAATGGCGCCAGAATCAGCACATGCCGCGATCTCTGGCGACATTTTTCTTAAGCCACCGTGGATAAGACAATGAGTGGCAGGGCGTGTGCGCAGATGTTACAAAAAGCTAAATCTTTGCATTTTATTTTATTGAAGACACTGTGGAGAAGACTAGCAGCATCGGCACATGAGCAGATTTATTATTTATTTTTTTTTCTATCTGCACACATGCCCCTGCCGCTCATAATCTTATCCACAATGTCTTCAATAAAACGGCGCTAGAGATCGCGGTACCTTCATGTGCTGACTCCAGCACCATTTTAATGATGAAGACATCATTACTCTAGCAAAGCGCACGCGCCGCCAACTGCGGTAATGGCGGCATAGCGAAAAACAAATAAAGAAAAGGGGCAAAACAAGAGGACACCAGAGGAGAAATTTACACAGAGGACCCAACCCACAAAGTTCTGCTCCACTCTACACACGTCAATCAAAGAATTTGCACCAATTTCTGGACTTTTATGAACATTTTTTTCTCGAAGACGCAATTTAAAACCGAAGGTGAAGGTATGATTTTAATTACCATATTAGTACAAGTATGGCACTGCCTTTACTTTAAATGGGAAAATGTTGTCTCCTTGACATACTGTATGACTACACTGCTCAGCCTCCGCTTATATGAAATAATAGGATAAAGAAAGGCATGATCTGTGAATTCACAGCCAGGATTTTGATTATTTCCTTGACAGGACCTCTGGTAAAGGGAATCTGTCAGCAGATTTTTGCTACCTCATCTGACAGCAACATAATGTAGGCAAAGATACTCTGAATCCAACAGTGTATCACATAGATTACTGGGTGCAGCCTTTCTCACATAATCAAAGAATTGAGTTTTAAAGGAAACCTGTCACCTACTCATTTGCGGGGCTGTCTAGTCTGATATGTGTCGCTGGTCTTGACCCAGTGCCTCCTCTCTTCTTGTGATTGCTGTCCTCCATATAGCTTCATGTGGATGACGTGTTATATATTATCCACACAATATTCTCCATTGCGCTTCTGCACATGCGCACTTCAAAGTATTATGGTATGCATGCATGGGTGTTTTTTGACCTTTCCATGCGCCTGTACATTACAGTGCTTTGCTCTGCCCGCAGCAGGGCAGAGGGAAGTGCACATGTGCAGGAGCGCAATGGAAAACACTGGGCTGATGGTACAGAACTTGTCATCCACGAGATGACAGAGGATGGCAATTGTAAGAAGATTGGAGGCGTCGGATCAAGACCAGCGACGCCCATCGAACCGGACCACTGGACCAGGTGAGTAGGTGACAGGTTCCCTTTAAGCATGTAGCGGAGTCCAGGGAGCTGTCCCTGCCCACACCAGGCTTTCAATAGAGATTGTGCATTGAGTGTGAGGGGTCAATCACAGCAGGGGGCATATTCGACTCCCATGAACTGCCAGCTAGACCTAGCAATGTTAATCACAGGGTAATAAAGCCATTAAAGTAAACAATAGCTCATATGCTATAAGGGAGGCATAGTTGATTTTTGTTTTTTAACCCTGCTGTCCTCAGCTTACATAGAAAAAACCTGCTGATAGATTCCTTTTAAATGTTCATTTTCCCTGCATGGACTATGAGTAAACAGAAGAGATTCACCACTGAGTGCTTAGTATGAATTATAGCTTCTTTATTGTCACCTATTGAAGACATACATACATGTAAATGGACTTGTATTGTTACTCTTTCATATATTCACATATTTTCGAATCTGCATGCTTATTGATAGAACTGTATTCACACTTTCAATAATACCTCTCAAGTTTTGAAGAAGAGAAACAGGGACAAATTAAGTGGTGCAATCTCTGACAATGGCATTTAATGTGCACTGGCAGGGGGTGAGAAGCCGTCCTATTCTGAGCCCTCATTGGCGCTCCAGTGACGCGATGGCGGCCGCCAATGAATTCTCAAGACAGGGTCAACTGATGACTTCTGTGTCTTTCATCACATTACTCCTGTGAAAGCCAGCCCATGGCCAGCATTCATAGAAGATTGTGATTTCTTCTATATGCAGCAATTCTGTATGGTGATGGGCAAGTGTTCTCGGTACTCAATCGTGCATCGGTGTGCTCAAGATGCTCGATATTCGATCAAGTATACTGGTACTCTGGCTCCATGCCTGAGTCCAGGCCTTACATGTTTTGTGGCCAATGTTTAGCCACTAAACATGCAGGGATTGCCATATCAATCACGGTAATGCCGTAGGCATGTTGACTACTGGCATTACAGTGATTTGCTGGCCACATAGCGTCATCGGGTCTATTTAAGACACAGTAACGCCATGCTCGGCTCACTGGATCCAGAAATACTGTAGGGAGAGTTTCTGCTGGAGAAGGGACTGTGTGTTATAGTTCAACAGTACCTGCTTGTGCAACATTAAACCAAAAGCCTTTAGTCCTTTTCAAGGCTAATTCAAATAGATTATATTCTGTACTAATACTGCTCTTAGCTGTAGTGTAGTGTAGGGTTAGTTTCTTAAGTAGGGATATTGTATTAGAGACATTTAGGCAGGATTCATTGCCTTATAGTACCTACTGATACTGCAACATACAACCAAAAGTCCTTTTTAGGGCTAATTCTGTTCTCTAATAATACCGCTCTTAGCTGTAATTAGTGTACGCTTAGAGTAGGCATAGTGTATTATAGGCATTTAGGTAGGGTTCATTCCAGTACAGTCCTTGGTGCTGCAACATACAAGCAAAAGTTCTTTCAGGACCAATTTAAAGAAATTCTTTTCTCTAATAACACTGATCTGACTCTGCAAGTATTGTAGGGTTTGTTTCTGGAGTAGGGATAGTGTATTAGAGGCATTTAGGCAAGATTCATTGCTGTACAGTCCTTGGTGTTGCCATGTACATGCAAAAGTCCTTTCAGGGCTAATTTAGATAGACTCTGTTTTCTAATAATACTGCTCTGAGTCTGCAATTAGTGTAGGGTTATCTTTTGGAGAAAACAAAGTGTATTAAAGGCATTTAGGCATGGTTCATTGCATTCCCGTACTTTGCTGCTGCCACGTACAACCAACAGATTTTTTTCAGGGCTAGTTTAAATACATTGGAGTCTCTATACTGCTCTTATCTTCGTGCATAATTTAAAATGCGAAAGGCGTGCGCTAAGGGTTGTGGCCCACTGATGGGGGTACACAAAGTGGCCATGGCCATGGGCAACTGCAAACTGGGCCTGCTGTGGTAGCACACCAAACACTCATTATCTAGACTTAGTTTCCTGTCTCACTTTCTAGGGGAGGGCATGAGACACCACTGTTGAAGCCCAAAACAGTGTAAGCATTTTGTGGACTAGATGGCACGTATTGCTTGCAGACTTTTTCCCAGCACCACCCTGTCTTCCACATGGTCCAATATATAGAAAAAATTCAAGCACACTAATTAAGCTCACACGAAAAAAGAGTTTTTGTAAAGGTTTTTATTTTTGTGTTTTTCTTGTGAGGGTGTCAGAAATGTCTGATGTCGCTAGGCAGGTAAGTCCGTGTGACGGGTGTAAGCGATGTTGTGCGCCACGGGCAGCGATTTTGCCCATGTCGCACAACCGATGGGGGTGGGTACGCTCACTAGCGATATCGGTACCAATATCGCAGCTTGTAAAGTCCCCATTAGATATGCCCTAGGAGAACTGGAGTATATCTAACCTTCTATCAAGTTACCACGTTTAAATGGTCCTAGTAGCCTTGTGATATTTTTTTCTCTTTCCTGGATCAGTAGGCTCATTATGAGAAGGGAACACTAGACAATTCCAACAGACCATTGCATGTGACACATACAATCCCATAGTTCATCGAGTCCTTGAAAAAGACCAAAGATTGTGGTCGTAACGTTGGACTTGAATATTTTGTTTTTCTGACACCCTCACAAGAATAACGAAAAAATCAAAACCTTTACAAAAAATCTTTTTTTCGGGGAAGCTTTATTAGTGTGCCGGAATTTTTTCTATATATTGGACACTTGTTTTTCCGAGCACCTTATACATTAAATAGTTGAGCCAGGCCTAACTTTTATATTCCACATGGTCCAGTCTGACTAGTCAAAAGTCTGGACTACATAAACCTCATGGAAAAACACTCAGAAGAAACGATTATTGACTGGTATACAGGTAAAGCGTTGTCAGAATATACCCATTTTTAATTAATAACTCATTAAAAAAAAATCTTTATTTATATGCATTAAAAATTATTTCCCAGACCTAAACAAACAACAAATATATTGTGAAAATTTAAGAAGGTGTCTAAACCACTTACAGTTGAGACTATTAAAGAGTGGATGGGAGGGAAATTACCATACTTCAGAGCAATACTCCATCAATATTATAGGGAGACAGGTTGAAAAAATGGCCATGTCCTTAAGCTTCCCCTAACCAGGACTTTTCCTGCCTGTCAATGGAGTACATCCTCACTTAACCGAGTTTTTTGTACTTATGGCAGGGTTTTTATCTGAGCCAATAAATACCAGTCAATGGTTGTTGGAGGCAGGTAGTGTCTTCTCTGATAAGGCACCCTATAACGCAGAAACGACGGTGACCTTGAAAAAAGTTTTTAAAGACCTATACAGCTGCTACAAGGAGAACGTGAAATCTTTTTGGGAGGTTCAAACCCTTGAAAATTACATAAAACAAGGCATAATCCCCAGAGGCCTAAGGGTACCACTAGTACCCGCAACACGGTCCAGAAGTCCAGCCTTACTGGAACAGTGGGAGAAAGAGTCAAGAGCCGCATCCATAAGATTTTTACAAATCCTGTTAGTGGAGGAAAAAGTAACATTAAATAAGACAACCAGTAAACTCACAGAGCAAATTGCCCTCTCTCTAAAACACAAAAACGAACCAGACTTTCATAAGAAAGAGTTGCTATTACAAAATTCAGTGGAACGCTTTCAAAACACACTTAACGAAAGAAAACATCAAAAATTCATTCGAGATCTTGCAGAGTTTAGAGAAAATACAGCTTACGACTTTCTGAAAGAGAAAGAAAGAGGCAACCCTCCTACGGATATATCATCTTCGGATTTGGAGGCGTCAGATATAGAAAGGGGAGGTAATAGAGGTTTACCTCAAAGGAGGAAATTTAGACAACAGAGAAATCGATGGCAGGGATATCAACAAATGCGAATGTGCCTTCAGTATCAGGCATATCATCTGCCTCCTCCTCTGCCTGTTTTTTAGAGCAGGGGGTCCCCCGGTATGACCTGAGACCAAAGTTTACACCGGTGGGATCGAGAAAGAGGTAAAAAATCAGATTATTAATCTTTCCTCCTATATACTAACAGAAGGAGATATTAGAGTCCTAAGCAGAGGCCTCTCATTTGTTCCCACTGAGCGCTATGATGCGTTTTCCTGAACAAAGGATGTGGCTCTTTTTGGAAGAAAATTGAAATGGAAGAAATTCTTCCATGATACTGATAAAAATAAAATGGAGGCTCTGGGGATTACGCCTGAAGATAGGGACACCTTTTGTACACTCTGTGATCTCCAAGAGGAAGGAGACCGGGAACCGGGGACAGGCCCATTTACACTGCTCAGAAATAAAAGCACTAGATCACCACCGAGAAGCGATCTAGATAGTGTGGATATATTTATGAAAGTGGTAAATGAGGAACTCTCACAATTATGCTTGTCAGAACAGAATGGTATGGCGAACCTCAACAAACAAGAAATGGATGCACTGCTGGCTCTAGCAAAGAATAACAGCTTTGTACTCAAACCTTCAGATAAAGGAGGGAATATTGTCCTCCTCGACCATGAAAGGTATTTATCTATGTGTCTCAACATTTTGAAGCAGAGGGAAAATTATTGTATATTGAACAAAGATCCCACTGAAGTCTTCTCTGGATCTCTGAATGTATTAATTAAAACAGCCTATGAGGAAAAATTGATATCTAAAAACGAATTGGAATTTATGACTCATAAATCTCCAACTACGCCTACATTTTACGCACTACTGAAAGTCCACAAGGGGACGTCCCCATTAAAGGGACGTCGAATTGTGGCCAGGATTAATTCCTTGACACAGAACGCAGGTATTTATCTTGACGCAATTTTAAGGCCCTTTGTAACGTCTTTATCTTCATACTTGAGAGACACCAGCGACCTTCTAAGCAAGATCGATGGGATTATCATGGATGATGATACATTCCTTGCATCCATAGACGTAGAGTCTCTCTATAGTTCTATTCCTCATGATAAGGGGCTAAGGGCAGTCAGACATTTTCTGGAGACAAGGGTGATACAATTTGAGAAACACAATCTCCTTGTATTGGACCTCCAAGAACATGTATTGACCCATAACTTCTTCATTTTTGACAAAAAATATTACCACCAGCTCAGGGGCACAGCGATGGGGTGTTCCTGTGCTCCATCGTATGCCAACTTGTTCCTGGGCTGGTGGGAAGACACTATTGTCTTCCAAGAATATCTGTCTAAATGGACTGATCACCTGTTGTTCTGGGGCCGGTTCATAGATGATATACTGATTCTCTGGACCGGCCCCCGGGATTTATTTGGAGAGTTTGTGCAAGAGCTAAATAAGAATACCATAGGGCTGTTCTTTACTTCAGAGATCCAGAGACACGAACTACCTTTTCTTGATGTTGTCTTGAGTAAGGATGAACAGGGCTTTATACAAACCAAGGTTTATCGTAAACCCACTGCATCTAATAACTTGCTTCATTGGACCAGTTATCATCCAGTTCCGTTGAAAAGAGGCATCCCAAGGGGACAATACCTAAGGTTGAGGAGGAACTGTTCTTCTAACACCGTTTTTCACAATCAAGCAAGAGATCTACATGCAAGATTCACTGAGAGAGGATACCACCCGGATGTTCTAATTAGGGCATATAAAGGCGCAATCGAGAGAAATAGACATGATCTCCTTGTCCCCAAGGAGAAAGAAACCTCTGAACAGGTAGTGCGTTTGATCGGTACTTTTGACAATTGTAATCAAGTGGTGCTGACAATTTTACGCAGACACTGGGGTATCCTTAGGGCCGACCCAAGTCTACAAGACTATGTTCCACCCAAACCATTGGTAACATTCAGGAAAGGTAGATCCCTTAAAGATCGGCTATTTCATAGCTTTTATGAGGCCCCAAAAGCTATGGGAACATGGTTAGACAGGAAACCAACAGGGACCTTCAGGTATGGACATTGCAAATTTTGCAAGTGGATTGCCCAGAAAAAAGAAACACTAAAGGTCGCTTTACACGCTGCGATATCGGTACCGATATCGCTAGCGTGGGTACCCGCCCCCATCTGTTGTGCAACACGGGCAAATCGCTGCCCGTGCCGCACAACATCGCCCAGACCCGTCACACTACTTACCTGTCCGGCGACGTCGCTGTGACAGGCGAACCGCCTCCTTTCTAAGGGGGAGGTTCGTTCAGCGTCACAGCGACGTCACAGCTGCGTCACTGAACCGCCGCCCAATAGAAGCGGAGGGGCGGAGATGAGCGGGACGTAACATCCCGCCCACCCCCTTCCTTCCGCATAGCGGCCGGGAGGCAGGTAAGGAGAGGTTCCTCGTTCCTGCGGTGTCACATGGAGTGATGTGTGCTGCCGCAGGAACGAGGAACAACCTTGTTACTGCTGCAGTAACGATTTTTGAGAATGGACCCCCATGTCACCGATGAGCGATTTTGCACGTTTTTGCAACGATGCAAAATCGCTCATAGGTGTCACACGCAACGGCATCGCTAATGCGGCCGGATGTGCGTCACCAATTCCGTGACCCCAACGAGTTCGCATTAGCGATGTCGTAGCATGTAAAGCCCCCTTAAGTGTCAGCACAGGAAAGAGTTATCAGATACGGGAATTTGTAAATTGTGGTTCCGAAGGAGTGATATACTTGATCACCTGTAGTTGCCCTTTGAATTATATAGGGAAGACAAAGAGGGAATTCCGTAAACGAATAGGAGAACACCTGGGGGATATACGTAATGCTAGGGATACCCCAGTGTCTAGGCACGTTAGGCTTGTTCATGGGGGAGATCTACAGAGTATAAACTTTACCACAATTGAACAAGTGTCCCCTTCACCAAGAAGAGGGGATTGGAATAAAATCTTGCTCCAAAAGGAATGCAAGTGGATTTATCGATTCAGATCTACCAATCCTGATGGTCTGAACGAGCAGATAGTTTTTAACTGTTTTCTGTGATTGTGGTGGTGCACTCCGGGGAGGGATTGTTTGTTTCTGATACATAGACTGAAGATGGTTTTGAATTTCCTGTCTGGGGTTCATTGACCAGGATAGGTCACCCCACATATATATAATTTGATATGATTTTCTCTGAGGTTGTCCTTTGAGTAAGGTCCAGTCTATTCTCCTACTTTATAATTTAATGCACACATGGGTACTGCTTTATTAAGAGCCTAATATAATGTGAATGCATGGAAATATATTATAGGAGTTAAGTGGATGAAGCTTCCTTTGTGTTGCTTTTAGCAATTGCATCTCTATGAGAATTAGGTTCTGTATACCTATGACATCTACTGGTGGCTTTTGGGAAGTGCAGAGGAATTAAATGAATATAGACCTATTGAAGATAAAATAAAATTAATATTATCATTATATGAAATCTGCCTCTGGTTTGCTCTTTCTGTACCAGATAGGAGCGCTTTTGAATTAATTTTCTACATATTTCTATCTAAATAAATCTAATTGCAGGCGCTGTATCAGTAGTGCTATTGCAAGGACTAACGCGTGTGAGGTGGGTTGAAATGCCTTAGTGCATGTGCAGTAAGTGACACACAGATTGCGTTTCACAAGTAAACTTCCTGGTTTGGTGAGCAGCAGTGCGCATGCGCAGTATGCATGAACACTTCCGGTAATCACGTTTATGCATCTAACATTATGTTTAGTGATTTCTAACAAACTATGACCTTGTGGAGTAGTGCGATTAAGACAACACTAGCCTCATTGACGTTATCAATGAATTGCATATAAGTTAAATTAGCTTGAGAGGTGAATGATTTTTTAACCAATGAAACAGCATGAAAAGGGTCATGGGGTCTGAAGGGGAGGGCTTTGCCCTATTTAAACCTCAGTTTCTGAGCTATGGTGTGTCACACCGCTCTGATCCTTGGAGACCACAACATCTAAGGTAAAAATCTACCCTTTATGCTGCATTATATTGCCTTTTCCTTGATTGATTTGGTATAGGGGTATTACATTTAGACTGGACCCACTACTTGGGGGATAATTTCTGCTTTCTATATAAGAAAAGTATTCTATAATATATTGTTTAAAGGGATTTTCCTGACTGTGATATTGGTTTTTCTTTTGGTAGGCTATTATGCTATCCTGAAAAATGAAAAATCTCCTGATGAGCTCCGTTGTTTATTTATGTGGAGCGAAACGCGTTGAGATGAAGTGATGAGATGAAGTGATAAAATGAGATCCTAAGAAATTTTAAAATATTTTTTCCGGGCACCTGTGTTGGACACAGAAATCTCAGATAAGTGTAGAAAGCTCTATTGTTAAAAACGGTTTTGTTTGATTGATACTTAGTAATCACTGACCAGAATTTTAGGGCCTTATTTAGGGCCAGCCGCCGAGGAATGGGGGCACCATAAAAATAAGGGTGTACTCCATTGCCAGGCAGGAGTGAGATGATTGAGGGAGAGCTATTATCTGAAAACATATCTGTTTTTATTTCTTGTCATATTGATTGGGTGTCTGAGATATAGGTAGTCTTTACCACTAGAGAGACTTTTCTTGAATATTGTTGAAAAGGGTGAGAGAAGGGATTTATAAGGGAGAGCCGCTGAGTAATGGGGGCATCGGTTAAGTGAGGATGTACTCCATTGAAAGGCAGGAAAAGTCCTGGTTAGGGGAAGTTTAAGGACATGGCCATTTTTTCAACCTGTCTCCCTATAATCTTGATGGAGTATTGCTCTAAAGTATGGTAATTTCCCTCCCATCCACTCTTTAATAGTCTCAACTGTAAGTGGTTTAGACACCTTCTTAAATTTTCACAATATATTTGTTGTTTGTTTAGGTCTGGGAAATAATTTTTAATTCATATAAATAAAGAAAACATTTTTAATGAGATTAATTAAAAATGGGTATATTCTGACACAAAACTACATAAACATCACCCTGATACTCCTTCCTCCCACCATTGCGAGTTCCAGTAAACAAGTGACCCCATACATGGACACATTTCAAAGAGCCCTTTACCTTTCCATTGATTGCTTCTGACCTGTCCCTGTGCTCGTCTCAAGAGGGGCATGAGGAGATTGTGTATAGTCATGCCAAAATATTTAAGCAGCTACGGTCAGTAGAAGCCTATAGTGGGGGAACAGGAATTACTGTCTCAAGAGGTTGAGGACGATGATACACAGTTGCCATCAAATCATGTAAAGTTAACAAGTCAGGAGGAGGACCAGAGTGAGGAAGTGGAAGATGAGGTGGTGGATGATAAAGTCACTCAACTTGGCAAGGTTCCATGTAGAGCAAGCACAGCAGTGCAGAGTGGGAGGGATCTGCAGCACTGCAGCAGGCAGGAAAAGGCAGTGTGGTGATCAGAGGGAAAAGTCAGGCAACTGTTCCCCAGAGCACCTACATGCCTCCAGATCCCAGGCAAACGGTTTGGTGTTCACTAGTCTGGTGTATTTCTATGGAAGTGTAGAAGACAAAAAAACAGTCATTTGCAACCAGTGCCATACCAAGCAGGGACCAGACCACTTCTAGCCTGACAATCACCAGCAGGCTCAGGTACATGTCTTCCAAGTACTGGACAAGGGCCGAATGCCTGGGTCCACAATCTGTGTCTGAGGGTGACCCCACTGCCTCTTCCCCCATTGATTTGTGTTGGTCAATCCCCTATCCAGGATGCAGGCGCGGATGCTTCCCGCCTTGCACCTGTCAGTGCCCATTTGCAACCACCACCACATCCACTTCTTTCTCCCAGTGCAGCATCCAGCTGTCTCTCCACCAGGTCTTGGAACACAAGCAGAAATAGACATCCACCCACCCACAGGCTCAAACACTAAACGGCCACATTTCCAGACTGCTTGCCCTGTTGCAGTTTAGGCTTGTGGACACTGATGCTTCCCCCAACATGATGGCAGTGGCTGCCGCTTAGTACTTGGTCCCAAGCCACCTCTATTTCTCACGGTGTGTTATCCCTGCCTTTTACAAGCACGTTTCCCATAAGATCATCCCTGCCCTAACCAACATAGTTAATGGGAAGGTCCACTTAACAGGTCCACTTAACTCCCGACATAAGGACTGCAGCACTGCCTCAGTGAAATAGCAACAGGCTTTGCTGAAACTACTTTGTTGAGGTGTCAAACAGGATACCACCACAGAGTTGTTGAATGGTTTAACACACCAGACAGAATGCTGACCCCCCCCAACCAGGCATAGTCGTGTGTGATAATGGTCATAATCTGGTAGCGGCTCTAAAGCTTGGCAAGCTGCCAGATGTACCATGCTAGGCCCATGTGCTCAACTAAAGGGTACTTTACATGCTGTGACATCGCTAGCGATGTGAAATTCTAGATCGCAAGTGCGATCTTTCGGGATCGCACATAGGTCATTTTACGCATGTGCGATCTCGAAAGATCGCACTTGCGATCTAGAATTTCACATCGCTAACGAGATCGCTAGCGATGTCACAGCATATAAAGTACCCTTAAGTGTTACGAGGGGGACCCGGGGAAGCGTGCCAAGATGGGAAATGGACTGCTTCCGCCGGTCAAGGTCCACTGTGCGGTGTAAGGGACCGCCGCTATGGTGGGTGAAGAGTGAGCGGGTTGCTGCTAGCGATCGTCTGGAATGTCACAGACGATCTATGTACACCGATCTGCCCTAACCCGTGAGGGTTGTATGGCACAGATCTCACGGCTCGGTGTACCTGTTGCACGGGGAAGCACAGAGGTGCCCACGCACGTGTGCCAGTGGAAGTCACGAGAATATGGCACGAGGGTAGCACAGAGGTGCCCACGCACGTGTGCTTTCAATAACCAGGTGAGTACAATGGAGACTTGAGGAGCTCACCTGGGACAGGAACACGGCCTGTTGACGGGGGTACTGCCGGAGCAGCAAGGCAGGAACACGGCCTGCAAACGAGGTACTGCCGGAGCAGCAAGGGCCAAGCCCACAAGAGACAGTAATGCCTGAGCAGTGGCGTGGCAGCACGCTACCAGACATCCAAACATAGAAGGACGGTCGCGCGCCGCCATGATGGCAGGGGGAGCTTTTAAGGAGGTGCAGCTCCACCCGAGGGCGGGCGCGAGGCGGAGATGACGGACTTGACCCAATCAGGGTCCACGACGTCCCAGCCTGGCCAGTCAGGATTCACCACGTCACCAGCCTTGTCATCAAGCCGTGTGACGTCAGTGAGCGAATCAGGACCCACCACGCATTGCACATGCTCACCCTCCTGCCTCTGGGAAATAGAGGCGGGATCCTCGGTCTCACAATGTGGAGAGATAACGGGAATCTCACTGCTTCCCTGAGCAGTAAACCTCTGCACATTGCGCAGCCTCGCAGACCTTCGGGGCCGCTGAGCAGGAGAGTCTGCGGCAGGCCAGGAATGGGAGACCGCTTCACTCCTTGTAACAGGAGAACCACTAGGTGTCACCCTTCTGCTGCCTCTCTGAGAAGGTATCTCCTGCACACTGCGCAGTCTGGCAGACCTTCGGCGCTGCTGAGTAGGAGTGCTCGTGGCAGGCAAGGAATGGGAGACTGCCTCAGTCCTTGCCTCAGGAGAGCCACGAGATGTAACACTTAAGGCTATGTGCGCACGTCTGCGTTCTGGTTGTCAAATATTCCACAGCGTTTTGTCACTGCATGTGCATTTCAAAACGCAGTTCAAAGCTGCGTTTTGGATGCATTATGAATGCAGAATTCATGCAGAATTCATGTGTTCTAAATGCTTGCTCTGCCATAGACAGCGTGGGAAAAGCATCCAAAACACATAAAAGAAGTGACATGTTGCTCTTTAGAACGCAGCGTTTTGGCAAAAAGTTTCAGCATGCAAATCGCTGCGTTCTAAAATGCAACATGCAGATGGAATTTGCACAAGTCACATAGACTTTGCCGGGGACGCAGAACACATGCGTTTACGCTGCAGTGCAAAGCGCAGCGTAAACGCATGAAAAATGCACACGTGCGCACAGAGCCTTAGTGATTCAGTGCTATCTGAAAACCTACCCAGATTTGCCCAAGCCACTTGTTAAGGTTCTACACGTGTGTATCTATTTCTGCAAGTCAGCTTCAACCGGCAGTGCTACAGCTGCGCTTATAAGTTCTAGCTCACTGATGTATGTGACCTGCCCACATGCTGGAACTCGACATTACATATGTTGGCAAGGCTTTGTGAGCAGCAGAGGGCAGTAGTTTAATACCAGCTACAATATGCTTATCGGTATTCTGGTCAGCTTCTGCACATAAGAACCGACGAGTGACTGTGGGTGTTTGACACCTGTGTGGTTCTCCAAACGTTTGAGGAATCAACCAAGTTGGTGAATGGCAATGTC
Organism: Anomaloglossus baeobatrachus; assembly: GCF_048569485.1. NCBI lineage: Eukaryota > Metazoa > Chordata > Amphibia > Anura > Aromobatidae > Anomaloglossus > Anomaloglossus baeobatrachus. The sequence goes on from NC_134354.1 coordinate 307,933,364, forward strand.
ACCATAATCAGCGTAATCATCCCACTTCTGTGTCTACTCAAACGCTTGCTGCTCACAATTAAAGGGGTGGGTCACTACTCACCATTAGTGGCCACATCACTGTAAAAATAATAGGGAAGGCTTTTGTCAAATAGCTTGTGTAGCACATTCTGCTTCTGAGCAGTGCTATTGCGGTCCACTCATCCCCAGCAAGTGACCCCCGGGGCTCTGTCAGCTCGGAGATCCGGTGATGTCATCTCAACGTCCAGCTGACCCGACATCACCGAGGCGGTCCCAGTCTCCCTGAGTGACTGATCTCTGGGTGACGTTTCATGTTTTTCACAGCCCAGCATATCGCACGCTCTCTCCTTAGCTGCAGAGTGCCTCAAGCAGGAGCAATGCTGGGCTGTGACAAGCGGTGAAACTGCACCCACAGCCCAGTCACTCAGGGAGACTGGGGCCGCCTCGGTGATGTCAGGTCACCTAGAAGTGACATCACCGGATCTCAGAGATCAAAGAGCCCGAGGGTAACTTGATGAGGATGAGTGGACCGTAATAGCGCCACTCAGAGGCAGCATGTTCTACACAAAATATTTGACAAAAGCCTTCCCTATGAGTTTTACAGCAATGTGGCCACTAACATACCTCCCAACATTTAAAGATGAGAAAGAGGGACACAGTATGCGACGCGCGTAGTGCGCCGCGTCAATTTTAATCCACGCCCCCTAACCACACCCATTTTGCAATTTGTCACGCCCACATCCAATCCTTTTCAGCACTGCTGATCACATTGTTTAAGGCTGCGTGCCCACGATCAGAGTTTGCAGCGTTTTGGATGCAGCGTGTTTTTGCTGTGTCTAAAATGCTGCGTTGTACAGTACAAGCACAGTGGAGGGTACATATTAAGACAAATTCCCTAAAATACATATAAACAGACAAATCTATACACAGTCTTCTACACTGACATACATAGATATATACATCATATATATACACACATTGGAGGTAATAACATGGGGAAGCCGGCAGCAGCCGCACTCACCTACCCCGCTTGTCTCTATCCAGCTCCTCCTCGGCATGTGATCACTTGGCAACACTTTAACAGACCTAGCCACGCACAGTGCACACTGACACCGCTGTGTATGTATCACAAGGGAGGATGGGGGTTTTATATAATATATACTGTGTATATATATATATATATATATATATATATATATATATATATATATATATATATATATATGTGTGTATACACTGTATATATACAGTATATATCACAGGAAGGGCTGGGGGCTACAGTATATACATCACAGGAGGGGCTGGGGGCTACAGTATATACACATCACAGGAGGGGCTGGGGGCTACAATATATACACATCACAGGAGGGGCTGGGGGCTACAGTATATACACATCACAGGAGGGGCTGGGGGTACAGTCTATACACATCACAGGAGGGGCTGGGGGCTACAGTATATACACATCACAGGAGGGGCTGGGGGTACAGTATATACACATCACAGGAGGGGCTGGGGGCTGCAGTATATACATCACAGGAGGGGCTGGGGGCTATAGCATATACAGCACAGGAGGGGCTGGGTGCTACAGTATATACAGCACAGGAGGGGCTGGGGGCTATAGTATATACAGCACAGGAGGGGCTGGGGGCTACAGTATATACACATCACAGGAGGGGCTGGGGGCTACAGTATATACAGCACAGGAGGGGCTGGGGGCTACAGTATATACAGCACAGGAGGGGCTGGGGGCTACAGTATATACAGCACAGGAGGGGCTGGGGGCTACAGTATATACAGCACAGGAGGGGATGGGGCTACAGTATATACAGCACAGGAGGGGCTGGGGGCTACAGTATATACAGCACAGGAGGGGCTGGGGGCTACAGTATATACACATCACAGGAGGGGCTGGGGGCTACAATATATACACATCACAGGAGGGGCTGGGGGCTACAGTATATACACATCACAAAAGGGGCTGGGGGTACAGTATATACACATCACAGGAGGGGCTGTGGGCTACAGTATATACAGCACAGGAGGGGCTGGGGTTACAGTATATACAGCACAGGAGGGGCTGGGGGCTACAGTATATACAGCACAGGAGGGGCTGAGGGCTACAGTATGTACAGCACAGGAGGGGCTGGGGACTACAGTATATACAGCACAAGAGGGGCTGGGGGCTACAGTATATACAGCACAAGAGGGGCTGGGGGCTACAGTATATACAGCACAGGAGGGGCTGGGGACTACAGTATACACAGCACAGGAGGGGCTGGGGACTACAGTATATACAGCACAGGAGGGGCTGGGAACTACAGTATATACAGCACAGGAGGGGCTGGGGACTACAGTATATACAGCACAAGAGGGGCTGGGGGCTACAGTATATACAGCACAGGAGGGGCTGAGGGCTACAGTATGTACAGCACAGGAGGGGCTGGGGACTACAGTATACACAGCACAGGAGGGGCTGGGGACTACAGTATATACAGCACAGGAGGGGCTGGGAGCTACAGTATATACAGCACAGGAGGGGCTAGGGTTATAGTATATACATCACAGGAGGGTCTTGGGGCATAGACAGTACTTGAGGGGGCATAAATATTAGGCCTGCTTTAGATGTCAGTGATTATGGTATGTATGTGCTAGTTTTTATATGTACCAGAATCACTGACCTATGCAGACCCATCATAATCAATGGGTCTGCACACACATCAGTGATTTTTCACTGACCGTGTCTCCATGCGGCGTACATGCGTATCCGTGATTGCCGCACAGAAACATGTCCGTTTTTTCTGGCATCACTGATGTCCCACAGACCACACTATGGTGTGATCCGTGAAACACCTACCAGAAAAACACGGACATTTAAAATAAAAAGCTTTTTCAACTCACCTTCTCCAGTGATGCTGAGTTCGGCAGCTGCTCTCTGCTTCTTCCTGCCCGGCTCATTATGGCATGCATATTCATTTATGCAGCCAGAGCCGGCCCGGAAGAAACTGCAGAGGTGAGAGAGCGGTGGCTGGATGCTGAATCGCGGGACTCTTCAGCACCACGGAGAGCAGGAGCGGGGGCAGGTGAGTATATGTCCATGTGCAATCACGGAGTACGGATCACGTATCATGGATTGCAGATGGACAACCACTGTGTGCCGTGAATCATGGAGTATGAAGGGACATATGCGTGTTTAACACGTCAGTGAAGAACATCTGTGTTTTTCACTGAGGGGCATACACGTTACTAAGGGGTACACACATTACTGGGGGAAATAAACTTTACTGTGGGGCATATAAATAACTGGTAGCATAGATATTACTAAGGGGCATATAGCTCTGGTGTTGGGGCTTATACAGCTCTAGGGGCACATACAGATCTGGTGAGGGGGGGTGGCTGGAGGCATATAGCTCTGGTGAGGAGAGGGCTGCTGGGGCATACAGATTTGGTTAGGGGGGGGCTGGGATACATATCTGGTGGGAGGGGGCTGGAGACATACAGAGCTGGGGGGTGCTGGGGGGCATATAGATCTTGTGGGGGGGCATACAAATTTGGTGTGGGGGCTAAGGGGCATACAAATCTGGTGTGGGGGCTGGGGGATATACAAATCTGGTGTGGGGGATGGGGGGCATACAGATCTGGTGAGGGGGGGTGGCTGGAGGCATATAGCTCTGGTGAGGAGAGGGCTGCTGGGGCATACATATCTGGTGGGAGGGGGCTGGAGGCATACAGAGCTGGGAGGCATATAGATCTGGTGTGGGGGCTGGGGGGCATACAAATTTGGTGAGGGGGCCATACAGATGTGGTGAGGGGGGTGACTGGAGGCATATAGCTCTGGTGAGGAGGGGGCTGGGGCATACAGCTTTGGGTAGGTGGGGGGTCACATACATCGTTCCTTCGTGTTCAGCTCCTCTTCCTGCAGTCTCTTTATCTGTGGACAGAGCTCAGCATGTTGCTCAGTAGCTCCGCCCACAGATGCACTTCCGTACACAAACAGCCCAGCAGTGAGCAGTGAGTGCATGCTGAGTTGCAGGTGCCGATTTAAAGTGCCAGCAGCCAGAGTGCTGCTGCCGCCCACCCATAACAGCGGCAGCACACAGAGCCAGAGCAGTGAAGCAGAGCTCAGCTCTGCTCATGTGCATTAGGAGGGGGAGAAAGTCAGACGGGAGAGAGCGGGTGTGCGGAGCCACGGGATAAAAGCCTCACGATCGTAACACCGGGACACCCGCTGAAATCCGGTACAGTCCCGCTGTATCCGGGATGGTTGGGAGGTATGAACTAATGGTGAGTAGTGAACCACCTCATTAAAGAGGAAGCTTTGTATGCTAGCAGGTGGAGATAAAGGAAGGAAGTTCACTTGGTGATATTACCCAGCCCAGCCTCTTCCTAGGTTCTCAGCATGGATTTAGTGATAATGAGGAGGAGGAGGTGGTTTCCTACGCACAGAGGGTACTACCCACACCAGCTTCATGCTGTCTGTTCAGCGTGGATCGCTTGAAGAGGAGCAGAAGCAGATGGAGAGTCATCCTCCTGGTGGGAACAGGGAAGTGCCTGTTGGGAGTCTGGCACACATGGCTGACTTTATGTTTCACTGCCTTTTCCATTACCCTCGTGTTATACACATTTTGGTTAAAGCCGATTACTGGTTGTTAACCCTTCTCTACCCATGCTAGAAGGAGAAGTTTCCACCTCTGCCTTCAGCTGCGGATAGGGCTACAAAAATGGTACAACACCAGAAGGCCATAGATGAAAAATTGGTCAAAAAATTCCCATCTGACAATGCTAGCGGCAGAGGTGATAGTTCCTTGGGGGCAACCAAGGAGAAGAGATGAGGGAGACACACACCAGGCCCATCAGAAGCAGGAGAACACTATCTGGGACAATTTTATTAGACCCTCCCAGCACCCAGGCTCTGATGAGCGGGGACTCAGATAAGGAGGGAAAAGTTTTGGAAGATAATGAAGGAATACCTAGTCGACCGTACCATCATCTTCCATGATTCCTCTGTGCCGTGCAACTATAGAGGATCCAAGATGGAAACGTGGCATGAACGGTCTCTCTATGCCTTGAAGGTGGGCCAACTATAATGTCACGGGTGTTACAGAGAAAGCTGTGGACAGGGCCTCCTAGACTGGCCCTCAAGCTAGAGGGACCTTAGCTATCCCTGATCTCAGAGTTACCTTTGAAAGAAAAGATGTCGTCTGAGCTGCCCTCCTAGCACTGTTCCTGACCAGCCCTGATCTTTTACCCGCCTCCACCCCAGGGGAGGGCCGGGACAGCAGTGTGATAAAACCAAAAGAGATAGAAAAGCAGGGGAAACCAAAACTTTATCTCATAGCATGCTCACACAGAGGTATAAGACAATAAGAGGTAAGGTGGAAATCAGAGCAGGGAAGAAACTACAGGACGAAGGTAGAACGCCACAACAACTCCTAGCACCACGCAATATAATCACCAGCAGGACTGGGACATAACCGCATACAGACCAACACAGCAATAAACTATAGTCGACATGAGAAGACAGATTCCACCATCTTAAAAAGGCGGGGAGCAAATGTCATAGGATTCCAAAATGTTATTCCAGAGGTAACCAGCAGCTTAGCAGAGGTTAACTCTTGCTAGCCGGACCATGAATGAGCACACTGCTGGTCGATGCCCAAGCCTTCCTGTGTAACTCAAACACCCGAGAAACTATAGGGTGGATTGTCAGAATCTGCATACCTCCCAACTTTTGAAGAAAGGAAAGAGGGACAAACTCTGCAGTGCGCCGCAGCAAGTTTTGACCACGCCCCAAGCCACACCAATAGCCACACCCATTTGGCACTAAGGGTCATTCAGTAGATGGCCCAGACTGTTTATTCATAGTCATATCAGCCAGAATTTTCTTATATTTATATAAGTGTCGCTATATGACATATTGCATATTTGTGACTATGAAGCCGTGTTCACACGTTGTATAAATTCTGTTTTTTGTTTCTGCTGCTGTCTGCACCAGACTACACAATAACAATCTTCTTTGATTATTCCATTTGTGCTGCATTTTTTATGCCTTTTCTCCATTATTTAATGTGTTTTTGGATCTCCGTTATTAAGTGTTTTTATAGTACAGAGAAGCTTTTTCCTGCTTTTTTTTAAGCTCCACATAGAAACCTCTAGAGAAAAAAAGCACTAAAACTACAGAGTTCAGTGGCGTCTTTTCATGGAATCACATCTACTTTGCTTTGACAATTAAAGGAGTTGTCCGACATTAGCTTAACAAAAATGTTTGAGTTTATCTGTGCTGTATTGTCATATAAATCACACCTACATTGTTATTTTTTGTTTTCTAACTTTTGTTCCTCTTGAATTATACCTTTATTCTCTGCAGCTTCTTGTTTACATTCAGCTCTAGCAAACTGACCACTTCCTGTGCAAAACCTCCCAGTCACAGCTGTCACCGCCCAGCCTCAGTGTCCAGCCCCACCCCAGTGTCCAGCCGCACCCTCTGCCCGCCCCCTGCACACAGTCCCTGTCAGTATTCTTCCCCAGCACCTGACCTGGTATCACTACAGCATTGCAAATAACAGCCCCACATCGGACTCTGCACCGTACACGCACACACATGGCTCTGCACCGTACACGCACACACATGGCTCTGCACCGTACACGCACACACATGGCTCTGCACCGTACACGCACACACATGGCTCTGCACCGTACACGCACACACATGGCTCTGCACCATAAACGCACACACATGGCTCTGTACCGCACACGCACACACATGGCTCTGCACCGTACACGCACACACATGGCTCTGCACCGTACACGCACACACATGGCTCTGCACCGTACACGCACACACATGGCTCTGCACCGTAAACGCACACACATGGCTCTGCACCGTAAACGCACACACATGGCTCTGCACACGCACACATATGGCTCTGTACCGCACACGCACACATATGGCTCTGCACCGTACACGCACACACATGGCTCTGCACACGCACACATATGGCTCTGTACCGCACACGCACACATATGGCTCTGCACACGCACACACATGGCTCTGTACCGTAAACGCACACACATGGCTCTGCACCGTACACGCACACACATGGCTCTGCACCGTAAACGCACACACATGGCTCTGCACACGCACACATATGGCTCTGTTCCGCACACGCACACATATGGCTCTGCACCGTACACGCACACACATGGCTCTGCACACGCACACATATGGCTCTGTACCGCACACGCACACACATGGCTCTGCACCGTACACGCACACACATGGCTCTGCACCGTAAACGCACACATGGCTCTGCACCGTACACACACATGGCTCTGCACCGTACACGCACACACATGGCTCTGCACCGTACACGCACACACATGGCTCTGCACCGTACACGCACACACATGGCTCTGCACCATAAACGCACACACATGGCTCTGTACCGCACACGCACACACATGGCTCTGCACCGTACACGCACACACATGGCTCTGCACACGCACACATATGGCTCTGCACACGCACACACATGGCTCTGCACCGTAAACGCACACACATGGCTCTGCACACGCACACATATGGCTCTGTTCCGCACACGCACACATATGGCTCTGCACCGTACACGCACACACATGGCTCTGCACACACACACATATGGCTCTGTTCCGCACACGCACACATATGGCTCTGCACCGTACACGCACACACATGGCTCTGCACCGTAAACGCACACACATGGCTCTGCACACGCACACATATGGCTCTGTTCCGCACACGCACACATATGGCTCTGCACCGTACACGCACACACATGGCTCTGCACACGCACACATATGGCTCTGTACCGCACACGCACACACATGGCTCTGCACCGTACACGCACACACATGGCTCTGCACCGTACACGCACACACATGGCTCTGCACCGTAAACGCACACACATGGCTCTGCACCGTACACGCACACACATGGCTCTGCACCGTACACGCACACACATGGCTCTGCACCGTACACGCACACACATGGCTCTGCACCGTACACGCACACACATGGCTCTGCACCGTACACGCACACACATGGCTCTGCACCATAAACGCACACACATGGCTCTGTACCGCACACGCACACACATGGCTCTGCACCGTACACGCACACGCATGGCTCTGCACACGCACACATATGGCTCTGCACATGCACACACATGGCTCTGCACCGTACACGCACACACATGGCTCTGCACTGTACACGCACACACATGGCTCTGCACCGTAAATGCACACACATGGCTCTGCACACGCACACATATGGCTCTGTTCCGCACACGCACACATATGGCTCTGCACCGTACACGCACACACATGGCTCTGCACACGCACACATATGGCTCTGCCAGCCCCCCCATCCCCATCCCCATAGGGAACACATGTGGAGTACATACTCACCTGTCCTCGGTCCCCGCCGCTCCTGCACGTTCGTGCGCTGTCTGTGCTCTGTTCAGCACAGTAGTGACGTCACCGCTGTGCTGCAGATTGCACAGACAGCGGGAGGGACAGTGATGAGAAGCAGCGCTGCGCTGCTTCTCATCAGCACTTTCAAATGTACCGGCATCGGTGATCTGTGATGCCGGTACATTTGAATGTGCGATCCTGGGCAGGGGGCCCGGTGCTGGCGCTGACACCACGGCAGCTGCCGCCAGGCCCCGCCCCCAGGTCACGGACCCCCACAGCAGTGCAGGGGGAGGTTACTGGAGGTGCGGGGGAATGTGTGGGAGGGTGTAGGGAAGGGGGCGGGGCTCCTCGCACTGTAGACACCCAGCAGGGATGTGACATGCTGCTCCACATTTGCATGTCAACATGGCCCTGCCCATGTAGACGTGCAAAGACCGGAAGCAGCAAAATCGCGGCAGGAGCGGTCACATGACCGCTCTGAGCCGGGGGAGAGGGGCTGACAGCGGGGCAGGTAAGTGGTCTCTATCTACTTACCTGCCCCAATGTAGCCCAATAGGGAAATAAAAAAAAAAAGTCAGAGAAGCCGGATAACCCCTTTAAACACAGCAGAATATATGTGCAACAAAACAGCAGAAAAAAAATGCAGCATTTACACTACATGAAAAACCAAAAAGATCCCAGTGGCAAAAACACCAATAGACAAGGTAAAAGGAAGGCCACTGGTAAAAGAAGAGACCAGAAACAAGGTCTTAGTGAAATACAAAATCCATTTCAATGAAGTATACGTGACATAAGGACAGACAGTGGTGACAAATAAGATCTGAAAATCGCCAGACACAAAATTGCACAAACACCACCTGCAGATGTAATGGGGCTGCTAGACACAAGAGAGTTAAAGTCAGAAACCCAATAGCCAGAGGGTGGGGAGATCATGTAGTAAATAATGAACTAATTATGGTCACCCATGTGTTTCTCTCCCTATATAAACGCAACAGTAACATGTCACTAAATAAGCATATAAAAGGAAATACCTTGAGACATGTTGGAAAGTGCTAGCAGGCAGGCAGGTGGCGGTGGGCGGGCCCTTGACGCGCGTTTCACCGGGCGTGGCTTCGTCTGGCGGCATGGCCATAGTGCATAAAGGGGAGGGTTTTAAGTGAGCATCAGGGATCCAACGGGAAATCGGGGAGCTCCGCGTCATGATGCCCCACCTTCCAAGGCAGGCACTGCAGAGCACCACGTGGAGGAACAGGAGGAGAACATACGTCATCCCACCATTCATCCCAGAAGTGCCCCGAGGCCCCCACCATGGAAGACGCGAACAGCGCATGCGCGCGTCGCGTCTGTGCCTGAATATGAGTCCGACCCTCCTATCAGCCGTGATGTAAACGTCAGAGAGCGATGTCAGAAAGGGAGGCGGAGTGTGCCTATCCAGACGTATAGGTCACGATAAACAAAGGACTCACTAGGGAGACAACAATATAACGCCCCCCAGGCAATGATGTGGAAGGGAGGGGCATATCATATGGGGAGCGGAGGACAAGCAAATTCATGTCCAAGTTGCCGATTACACTGCAATGAGGGAGGTAACAATGCTGGAGACCCAACCCCCCACAGTGTACTATGGTAACACTGAATAAATCGGAGGGCGAAATAAATAGCAAATGAGCGGGGAAAAGAATAAAGCCATGCGTATGGAGTCAGAATAGACATGTAACGTCAGTGATCCACATAAGCATGGCGAAATTGAACAGGCTAACACATACGGCATGCCAGAAGAGTTCAGAAGTACATAGGGTTCAAACCCCAGTATATGATATGTGATAAAGAACTAAACCATGGAATAAGTTGGTCAAACTGAGTGAATAAATTCCACACATTGATATATGTGGGCATCAGAGGACCATGCTACATATTTCCCAAAGGGAATATACAGGGGTCCCATTAGAAGGAGATAGGTCGTGGTCAGGAGTGGCGGATCAAGTGTTCCAGCACTCGAGACCAGACCAGACAGTGGAAAGAAAAGTCAAGACAATGTGCAAAAAATCACAGAAAAATATCATGAGCAAATGCAATATATAAGGAAATATAAGGTATAGACAATCTTCAGAGATCCATATTCCACAGCCAGCTCCGGAGTTCTCCTCGTCCAAAATTCAAAATCTCGGCCAACCATGCACCAGATCGATCCCCATAATATAAAGAAGTAAATAGAAGGATCCCTAAAAATAAATTAAAATCAGGTTAAAAAACATACAGAAATGACCAAAAGGCCCAATTAAAATTCACGCAAGGTAGTTTACAGAAAAGATTTGAAACTAACTGCCTCGTTCAGGCACAGAGGGGTAACTGTATTCAAGGTGACCATCCACCTTGTCTCTTTCTGTAAGAGTCTCTTTTTAACGTCACCTCCCCTAATACCCATGTAGGCGTGATCAATTCCACGTATACAAAGGCCCCGAGGATTACTGGAGTGGTGGTAGAAGAAGTGTTTGGGGATGGTTTCCAGTTTCTCAGGTTCTAGGGTTTGGGCAGCATTTCTAATATCCCTTACATGCTCCTGCAAGCGTACTCTCAAGCTCCGTGTAGTCATACCAATGTAAATCAGCCTGCAGGGGCATGTGGCACGATAAAGGATTGCCTCCATGTTGCAGTAAATTAAGTGAACAAGCCAGAATTGCTTATCTCCGCGAGAATTACTGAAATCAAATCACTTTGGGATGTACTGACAGGCAGAACATGATCCACAGGGAAAGGATCCCCAACGTGGTCCACGGCTGTCAAATAGAAATTTACTCCTTGGAGGGATGTAATGGCTCTTTGTAAGGAGATCCCTTAGGTTACGTGACTTACGCCAAGTGATAGAGGGATGGATGTGAAGTAAGTGTAGTTTTCAAATCCCTATCCGTAAGCAGAATAGGCCAATGTTTCTCCAGAACCTTTTTAAGTTCAAAAGATTTGGAGTTGAAAGTGGTAATAAACCTAATGGTATCATCTCCCGAGGCTCTCTAAATTCTGTCCCTAGACACCAGGGTCTGTATAGTAATACTGCATGCCCGTTTGTATCCCCTATCGATGTCCACAGATCTATAGCCCCTGTCTTTAAACTGATGGGACAAGATGGATCTTGGTTCTGGAATGTCATATCGTCCCAACAGATCCTCCGTGCATGGAGAAATTGTCCTATGGGAATAGAACGCTTCAGCTGAGGGGGGTGTGAAAAGGAGAAATGAAGAAGTGAATTTGTGGCAGTTTAATTACAGAAAATATCAGTCTGGAGAGAGTCGTCCGGCTGTCTGCTGATGGATATATCCAGAAAATCAATAGAGATCCGACTATACTTCCAGGTCAGCCGAATATTCGTTGACATTAAGGAGTTGTAAGAAGGTATTGAGCTGAGACCTGGAACCCTGCCAGATAAAGAGCACGTCATCTATGTAGCGCACCCACGAGACGATGTGTTCATGACAGTCACTGTCAAGGACTGCCTCCCTTTCCCACAGGCCCAGGAACAAGTTGGCATATGAGGGTGCACAAGCAGCCCCCATAGCCGTTCCCTGAAGCTGTAGGAAGGGGCGGTCCTTGAACACGAAAAAATTATGGCTGAGGATGAAACAGAGAAGAGATGTAATAAATTCCTTAAGTTCGGGTTCAAAATTGGTCATGCTCAGGAAGAATTCAACAACCTCAATGCCCTGTTGATGGCATATAGAAGTGTAGAGGGATTCCATGTCGCAGCTCACCAACCACATATCCTCCAGTATCACTCCATCCAGTCTTCTCAGAACGTCATTTGTACCAACAATGGTAGGGTTTGGACACACTGCTGAAGGAAATAATGAACAAATCGACAGATAGCTTCACAAACACCCCCAATGCCAGAAACGATAGGTCTACCAGGTGGGGCATGGGAGTCCTTGTGAATCTTGGGCAGAAGATAAAAAGTTGCAATAACCGGATGGGTAAGCAGCAATTAATCACACATTTTCGGGGTAATGGCATGAGATTCAACACCATCATCGAGCAGTGATTTCAGTTCCTGAGAGAAGGCAGACATAGGGCAGCTGGTCAGATGTTGGTAACAAAGTTTGTCATTTAGTTGTCTTAAAGCCTCAACCTCATACATCTGCACCGGCCAAAGCACAACATTTCCGCCCTTATCCCCCGGTTTGATAACCACATCACGCATTTGTTGTAAAGAGCAGATGGCACGTCTGTGAGTATGAGACAGATTATCACGGTCAATACCATTAGAAAAATGGGATAGCTCATCCTTAACAAGGTGGACAAAGATCTCAATTTGCGAACTTCTGCATTTTGGCGGAAAGTGCTGTGAACGTCGGTGCAGATGTATGGGGAGTGGTGAAGGATTACCGTCATGTTCCTGAGCCAGTGCCTATAGGTCCCTTAAAGTCTGTAATTCTACATCAGATGTAAAAGGGGGAGGATCAGTAGAAAAATATTTCTTAAAGGTAAGTTTTCTGGCAAATAGCTCAAGGTCTTTAACAGCATCAAAGAAATCAAAACTCCCCACAGGGGAAAATGATAAGCCCCGGGAGAGTACATCAATCTGAAGTTGAGTTAAAACGTGACTAGATAGGTTACCACTTGTGATTCCTTTTCCTTGTATTGTACATGTGTGGCTGATTTCTGCCTGCAGATACTTTTGGTGGAAATTCGGGACCATGTGCCTAGCCAAGGGTGAATAATTTGTCTAAAAAACGGGGACCACATTCTTCCTCAGAGACCGATGATGTAGTGGAAACAGATTGAGCATGGGGGCCACCACGGGTCTTAAGCCTGCTTTACACGCTGCAATGTATCTTACAATGTGTCGGCGGGGTCACGTCGTAAGTGACGCACATCCGGCATCGTAAGGTACATTGCAGTGTGTGACAGGTACGTGCGATTGCGATTGAACGGTAAAACGTTCATCGCACGCACATCATACCTTTCTCTAGAATTGCACGTCAGATTGTTCATCGTACCCGGGGTAGCACACATCGCAGTGTGTGACACCCCGGGAACGATGAACAGATCTTACCTGCGTCCTGCGGCTCCCGGCCCACAATGCGGAAGGAAGGAGGTGGGCGGGATGTTTACGTCCAGCTCAGCTCCGCCCCTCCGCTTCTATTGGCTGACTGCCGCGTGACGTCGATGTGACGCCGAACGTCCCTCCCACTCCAGGAAGTGGACGTTCGCCGCCCATATCGAGGTCGTATGGAAGGTAAGTACGTGTGACGGGTTAATCGTTTGTGCGGTACGTTCAACAAATTGAACGTGCCACACATACGATGGGGGCGTTGCAAATTGCATACGATATCGTATGCGAAATTGCAACGTGTAAAGCAGGCTTTAGACTGCCACCAATATTAAATTGTTTTGATAGTCTCCAAGATCCCGATGGAACTTTTTAATTTTCAAAGTCTGGATATCAAGTTCCCACTTATTGAGGGTCTCTTCCAGGGAGCTGGAATTCCTCAACTGCTCTACAGTAAGAGCAGTTTGGAGTTTAAGTCTGATGCTCTCAATGTCTTTCTCTAATTGTTCCAAAGTTTTTTTATCAATAGTTCCAGAAGTGTGAGGGAACACTTGGAAAGTGTCTCCTCCCACCTTTGAACAAACGAGGGATCCTGGATGTTTAAGGCGGGGAAGAGTTGGACCCGTAGGCCTCTGGGGATAACCCCTTTCTGTAAATAGTTTTCAAGAGCCGCCTTATTCCACCACACTTTCGCTCGTTTTTTGAGCAAATTCTTAATTTCACTTTTCAAATCTGTAATATTTGGTGTCTCAGTACTGCCTGTCACTTGTTCACCAAATACTGAGCTGAGTTGTGACACCCAGGCTTTATCACGTTTTTTATAGTCCATGAATCCAGGAGTGGACTCTGCAAATAGAAAATCAAAGAATAATATAAACCTACAGCTTCCCTTATAGGGAAGGTCTCAATTAGAACAGCAAAACCAAGGAGATCCCAGTGGCCAAAAACACCAATAGACAAGGTGAAAAGGAAGACCACAGGTAAAAGAAGATCCCCTTTACAAAAAGGGCCCAGGGCACGGAACCGGGCAACGGCCACCAAAGTGACATTCCCAAGATATTCACTGCCCGGGACCGAGTACCCCATAACCCTGGGCGTCACCCATCCATTTGCCTTCTTTTTCAATTATGACATTACATTGGTATTAGGTAACTACTTGCTAACAAATTAGCATTAGCAAATGTCCTATGTGTCTACTTGTGCCACCTGTGTACGTTCTAAGACATTGCACTCTCGTCCATCAGGTTGTCTGCTGCCATTGAGTGTCCCTAGCAATCCTTGGATAAACATTTTCATGGATTTTATTATAGATCTTTCTCCCTCTGCTGTTAATACGGTTATTTTTGTTGTGGTGGATAGGTTTTACAAAATGACACATTTTCTCACCTTACCATCTTTACCTAATGCTTAAACTTTTGCTCAGGTTTTTATGCCGTAAAATCTTAAAAACATGTGGAATTTTGAAATTTGGAGGGTTTTCTGCTCTTGATTATGGATTAAACTGTATCACTCATCGGTGTTCCATCCACAGTCTAAAGGGGAAATTGAGCGCATGAATCGGAACTTTGAGAAGTATTTGCGCTGTTTTGTCTCTGATAATCAGGAGTAGTGATCCTCATTCCTTCGTCTAGCGGAATTTGCTATCAGTAATCGCCACCATGAGTCTTCTGGTATATTTCCTTTCTTTTTTGTCTATGGTCACCACCCCTACTTCTGTACTTTTCTTAAAGGGCACTCATCCAGGGTACCCAAAGAGGACCAATTGGGTTCAGCATTATCATCTACGTGGAAAAAGGTTCAGCAGCACTTGCACGTGTGCCAGGTCTGGACCTGTGTGTGGGTGATCTGGTGTGGTTATCCACTAAAAACATTAAGCTTAAAGTACCATCACTTAATTTAGGGCCTCACTTCATCGGTATGTTCAAAATTACTGTGCATCATATAAATTCCATAATGTCTTCAACAAATCTCTATTAAAGAAAATTGTGGGTTCAGGAACTCCTCTTCCCACCCCTCCACCTCTGGTCTTAGTTGATGGATCATTGGAGTTTCAGGTATGGAGAATTATAGATTATTGGGTAATTCGTGATTCTCCATAGTACCTGATTCATTGGAAGGATTATGGCCTTGAGAAGAGGACTTGGGTCTATTTCTGTTGGCTTTATCACTTGTGGCCTGGCCCTCCCCAGGGGTTGGGGGGGGAAGAGGTATAAGATCAGGACTGGTAGGAACTGGGCAAGGAAGGAGGCCCAAATATCATAACCATCAGAGGTAACTCTGGAATTAGGGAAAGCTATGGTCCCCCAGTCTAGGTGTCCTTGTTCCCTGCTTTCCACCTACACCATTACACACACTTTCCTCAATTATGAACTATTTTCTCCACACTATTCTCACATCATGCTGCCCCTCTTAAAAAGTCTTACGCATGTTGTCCTGGCTACATACTGTGCCCTTACACTGCCCCTCTCTATACTGAATCCCCCATGTTGCCCCTTCTCTATAATGAGTTCCCAATGCTGCCCCTTTTACATAATGAGACCTCTCACGCTGCCTCCTCTCCATACTAAGGCCTCCATGCTGCCTCACTTATCATACTGTGACCTCCATGTTACCTCACACCTAATGCTGAGATCCCACACACTACTCACTCTTCATACAGAGTCCCGTATATTGCTATATTCTGAGCCCACCAATGTTGCCTCCTCTCCATAATGAGCCCCCCACCATACCGAGTCCTTACACTGTCCCCCATCCATTTTGTCCCTTGCACTATCCCTCACGCTGTAAGCCACCCTAAGCTCCTGTTTACAGTAATAGGACCTATGAAAACAGTCTATAGTAATAGCTCTTTGTAAACCCCAGTCTACAGTAATAGCCCCCAAACTCTAGTCTAGTCTACTCAGTCTAGAGCAATAGGCCCTCTAAATCCCAGTCTACAGTATTAATCCATCTCATTCCCAGTCTGCAGTAACAGATTCCCCTAAGGCCGGGGCCACACGGGGCACTATTGCGATCCTCGCATGACATTCGGCTCCCGCTGGCAGCACAACGGGAGCCGAGTGACATACGAGTGTCCCTGCAACTGAGGTCCGACTGTGCGAGCGGACCACAGCTGCAGGGGGCGGGCCGGCTCTGTGGAGGAGTGGGCCAGCACTGAAGAGGGGAGGGAGGGATTTCTCTCCCTCTCTCCTCCGTAGCCGGCTATTGTGATTCTCGCTCTGCACGCGCGGTACGCCGGTGTACTGCGAGTGCAGTGCAATTTTTCTCTCGCCCCATAGACTTGAATGGGTGCGAGAGAAAGAGTCTTGCATTACAATTGCAGCATGCTGCGATTGTTTTCTCGGTCCGATCAGGGCTGAGAAAATAATCTCTCATGTGCGCTGACACACAGGCTAAAATTGGTCTGAGTGGAATGCGATGTTTTATCAAACTCCACTCGCACCGTTTTTCTCGCCGTGTGGCTTAGGCCTAAACCCTAGTCTACAGTAATAGACCCTCTCAGTCCAAGTCTACAGTAATAATCCACCTAAACCCCAGTCTATTGTAATAGCCCCCTAAATCCCAGTCTATTGTAATAATCCCCTTAAACCCAATCTACAGTAATAGACCCCTAACTACTGACTACAGTAATAGCCCATGTAAGACCAAGACTACAGTAAAAGCCCTAAACCCTAGTCTATAATAAACCACAGCCTATTGTGATTGCCCAATCATAAACCCCAGCCTATTGTTATAGCCCTCAAAAAAACATTCTATAGTTATAGCCCCCATACTCCTATCTACAATAATAGACTCTCCCAACTCCCAATCTTTAGCAATAGGCCCTCCCTAATTCCCAGTCTACAGCATTAGCCTCCCCCCATAATGCCTGGTCTTTTCTGAAAAAAAAACAGGAAGTCTAAAAAAAAGCTGTAGTGACCAATGTCAAAAATGCAAGATTGGGGGGGCGGGACCGGAAGTTCATGGAGTGAGACGCCTGGCTGAGCTCTCCCCGTGGTTACAGCTACATTTGCGGTCATAAATACTTACAATCTCACTGCCGACATTCCAGAGATGGTGAGGAAGCCCCAGCAGAAGCCGCTGAACAGATCGGTGCCCTCCTCACAGCCTGCTTCAACACCAGGCCCCCTTGACGCATTCCTATATCCTGGTGCTGGGAAAGCACACACAGGTAACATGGCGGCGGTGGCTCGGCGGGAAACTCTGGAGAGTGACGCCAGACCCCACAGCAGGAGGGGAACCTGGGACATAACTGCTGTATAACACCCCTGAACGAGCAGAAGACTCCGGGCAGACAGGGGGAGGAGGAGGAGGGCACAGGAAAACGCAGCTTCCAGCAACACACAGCAGAGGGAGGGGGCAGGACACATGGAGGGAGAAGGCCAACAAGTCCCGGCAGGGAGCCAGACATTACATCAGCTAAGGCAGGAAGATGACTCCCTGACAATCCAAGATACAAAAAACAAGGAACAACACAGTGACTCCTCACAGACGCAGAGACCTGCAGAAGATTGAAGCCTATCTGCTACGCCCTCCATGTCCAGATTTGCACAACCAGTCACTCTTTTCTCCAACACCCTAGATACCCCTCTTTTGCCAGATGATGACTCTCAAGGTATATCTATGAGGGACTGGAGATTGTACATGGCACAATTATCTACAAAAGAGGATTTGCAATCCATGATACAGGAAATCAAGGAGGTGTCCAGAACAGAAATTTTGGTTGTCAGACAGGATATTCAACATGTGGCCCAAAGAGTGGAAACTCTAGAGAGTGACCATGATGACACAAGAAATTATGTAGCTAGCCTGCAATCTACAGTAGCAGCACAACATGACACCCTCTGTGAATATCAACGTCACCTGGAAGATCTGGACAATAGGGGGCGACGTCATAACATTAGAGTCCGGGGTCTCCCTGAGCATAGTGGAGAGGAAAATTTATTTATGGTCCTACAAACCATGTTCAACAAAATTCTGAAAGCTCCGCCATCTCACAAAATAAGCTTAGACAGAGCACACAGAGCCCTCCGGCCAAACAATGCGTCTCAAACACCTAGAGACATCATCTGTTGTGTCACTGATTATAAGCTCAAGGAAGAAATTATGCTACAAGCATGGAGACTGCGTACCATAGAGCATGAAGGACATCATCTCCAACTTTTACCCGACCTCTCCTGGATTACCCTGCAAAAGAGAAGGATGCTCAAGCCTCTCCTAGACGTCCTAAGGGAAAACCAGATTCTCTACAGGTGGGGCTTCCCCTTTAGTCTCTCAGCCAGAAAGAATGGTCGCACAGCCACGATCAAAGAGGCATCTGACCTTCCTCGTTTTTTCGAAATTCTGGAGATCCCTGTACCGAAATTGTCCAATTGGGAGCTGACTCCCCCAAAGCCATCCCCTCCGGCGGTCTGGCGCCAAGTCACTTCTAAAAGACAGCGCTCACCTACATCTCCGAATTCTACCAGAGCAAAGGACGGAGGACTGGCCTACAAGAGATAAGAAATAGAGCACAGCCACATTGAAAATATGGAGTAATCCTATTTGGCTGCATTGAACACTACCTGCAAAAGACGACAACGGGAAGCAGATGTGCATAAAGGCAGTTGTATTTCCTTTTTTTTTATATCTCTTTACAGAGGTGTTGGATTTAAAGCGGAAGCTCTGTTTTACTTCTGAGTTCGCAGACCCCTAAGAGTGAATCCAACTCCTAGAGCAAATACGGCTCTAGTGGAGTCTAATTCTATTGTTATCTATACGCTAGTTGAAGACACTCGATCATGGTCCTTCATAGGTTTTTGAAGATCGGGAAAAACGATTCCGAAATGTTATTGTTGACATACCTGTGTATGATGATCCTAACTGTTATTTGTCGTTCCCCACCTTTCCTAATGTGTTTTCCTAACATGTATTATCTTTATTTGATTTACATTATGCATTCCGATATATCTATGGCGCTAAGGAGCAGTCTGGCTGAAAACTACTATGCAGGAGTAAGGATAATCCATCTGCTGAAGCGGGGTAAGATTAAAGATCATTCTCAACTAACCATTTACACACACAACCATGATTCGTATAATAACCATAAATGTCAAGGGGCTTAAAGCCTGCTTTACATGTTAAGATTTCACATACGATATCGTATGCGAGATCGTAACCGCCCCCATCATATGTGCGGCACGTTCAATTTGTTGAATGTGCCGCACAAACGATTAACCCCCGTCACACCTACCTACCCGTCCATACGACCTCGATGTGGGCGACGAACGTCCACTTCCTGGAGTGGGAGGGACGTTTGGCGTCACAGCGACGTCACGCGGCAGCCGGCCAATAGAAGCGGAGGGGCGGAGATGAGCGGGACGTAAACATCCCGCCCACCTCTTTCCTTCCGCATTGCCGGCTGGAGCCGCGGGATACAGGTAAGATCTGTTCAATGTTCCCGGGGTGTCACACACTGCGATGTGTGCTGCCTCGGGAACATTGAACAACCTGACGTGCAATTCGTCAGGATTCAACGACGTGTATGCGATGAACGGTTTAACGTTCAATCGCAATCGCACGTACCTGTCACACACTACAATGTACCTTACGATGCCGGATGTGCGTCACTTACGATGTGACTCCGCCGACACATTGTAAGATATATTGTAGCGTGTAAAGCGGGCTTAACTCCAATGTTAAGCGGCGATTGGCCCTACAGGAGTTAAAGACCTCAAAGGCAGATGTGGCGTTTATATAAGAAACCCATCACGATGATACAGGTTCATTCCACTTTGCAAGGGGGAAATTCCCTACAGCATACACAGCTCCTTGCGATAAAAAGAGAGCAGGAGTAGCCATTCTCATAGCCAATGGGTGCCCGATTCAAATCACTAAGACTATTAAAGATCCCAAAGGTCGCTACATTATTTTGGCCGGACAACTGAAAGGAGCCCCAATTGTTCTATGCAATGTATATGCACCAAACACGGGCCAAATACCCTTCCTTGAACAGGTCCTAAATAAGATTACTCAAGAGCTCCCTTCAACACTGTTTATTGGAGGTGATTTTAATATGCCATTCTCAGAAATCAGGGATAGAAACTCGATGAGTGGTCAGCAGCCAGGAATGCACCTAATCAGACAGTCAAAAGCTTTTCGTGCCCTGATTCATAAATATGCACTTTTTGACTTGTGGCGAGTGACCAATCCCACCTCCCGACAATACACATTTTATTCACATCCCCACTCCACACATACACACATTGACACCTTTCTGGGCAATCTTCTAGCATTGTGTCTAAAGGGGGCTTTACATGCTACGACATTGCTAATGCGAACTCGTTAGGGTCACGGATTTGGTGACGCACATCCGGCCGCATTAGCTATGCCGTTGCGTGTGACACCTATGAGCGATTTTGCATCGTTGCAAAAACATGCAAAATCGCTCATCGGTGACATGGGGGTCCATTCTCAAAAATCGTTACTTCAGAAGTAACAAAGTTTTTCCTCGTTCCTGCGGCAGCACACATCGCTCCGTGTGATACCGCAAGAACAAGGAACCTCTCCTTACCTGCCTCCTGGCCGCTATGCGGAAGGAAGGAGGTGGGCGGGATGTTACGTCCCGCTCATCTCCGCTCCTCCGCTTCTATTTGCCGGCGGTTCAGTGACGCTACTGTGACGTCGCTGTGACACTGAACGAACCGCCCCCGTAGAAAGGAGGCGGTTTGCCGGTCACAGCGACGTCGCCGGGCAGGTAAGTAGTGTGACGGGTCTGGGCGATGTTGTGCGGCACGGGCAGCGATTTGCCTGTGTCGCACAACAGATGGGGGCGGGTACCCACGTTAGCGATATCGGTACCGATATCGCAGCGTGTAAAGCGGCCTTTACTGGAAACTCTGAGATTGGCCAAATTACTTTGTCTGACCACGCTCCCGTCTTACTTGACGTCTGTGACTCTGCCTTGACCAGGAGGGTATGCTATTGGAGACTCAACGATCATCTCCTAAAGGTCCCCATACACCAATCTAAGTTACGAAGTCATTTGGAGGACTATTTTCAACTGAATGGAGGATCTGTCTCCTCCCAGTCTATTCTGTGGGAGGCACATAAATCTGTTATGAGGGGTAGTTGCATCTCATTGGCATCCCATCTGAAAAGAGATGCAGGTGAACAACATAGGGAGCTCACCAGCCAGCTTGCAAAATTAGAGCGGGACTTGCTTGCTAGACCCTCCGTTTCCAAACTAAAATCTATTGTGTCCGGGAGGGGCAAGTTGAAAGATTTGGCGATTAGGAAGGTGGAAAAAATGTTGACATTTACAAAACAGCGGTATTACGAGAAAGGTAATAAAGCCCACTGCCTTCTTGCAGCACAACTCAGGGATCGAAAAGCACATTCCACGCCCTTGACTATTAGGGATACATGAGGACACCTGATGTATGACCCCCAGGGACACGCAAACGCCTTCAGGGATTACTATGCTAAAATATACTCCCTTCCCTCAGCCCTTCCATTAGATGTAGAAACAAGAAATCATCTACTCAATGAATACCTGGCCGCTCGGTCATTTCTATCACTAGATGCGGATGCCCTTAATACACTCAATAGCCCAATCTCCGTTGAAGAATTGACTTCCACAATTAAAGAACTCCCAAATGGAAGGGCTCCGGGACCGGACGGTTTCTCGTACTTGTACTATAAATTATTCCATGACACACTCATTCCTCACATGCAGACTCTATTCAATTCATTCCTTAATGGTAACCCAATCCCTACCTCAATACTGAAATCCCACATAACAGTGATTCAGACGCCAGGAAAAGATCCCTCGGACTGTGCAAGCTACTGCCCAATATCGTTGCTGAATGCAGACTTAAAAATATTCGCAAAAATTCTGGCCACTAGATTGTCAGTGTTCCTCCCGCGGCTGATTCATGGGGATCAAGTGGGGTTTGTTTTGAATAGACAAGCAGGAGACAACACCAGACGAACGATAAGTCCTATAGATGTATTAACCCACCAGAGGGGGGAGGGCCTGCTCCTCAGTCTCGATGCGGAAAAGGCCTTTGATAGGCTAGGCTGGCCTTTCCTATTTGCCACACTTAAAAGATTCGGCATCGGGGGACCTTTTCTGCAGGCTATCCGGGGCTTATATACGAGCCCTGAAGCCTCGGTGAAGCTTCCCCATCATCATCTACTTTCCCCATCTATAATGGCTCCAGACA
The DNA here is from genome assembly GCF_048569485.1 of Anomaloglossus baeobatrachus. Classification (NCBI taxonomy): domain Eukaryota; kingdom Metazoa; phylum Chordata; class Amphibia; order Anura; family Aromobatidae; genus Anomaloglossus; species Anomaloglossus baeobatrachus. Next base: position 307,956,059 of record NC_134354.1, read on the forward strand.
GGGGTGCCCCCTGTCCCCCTTATTATTCATATTATGCATAGAACTCCTAGCTGCACAGATTAAGGAGAGCCCAGATATTCAAGGAATCCAGGTAGGTGGGCGTGAGTACAAATTGTTGCTCTTTGCAGACGACGTCCTTTTAACAATACGAAATCCCCTGATTTCCCTACCCAATCTGCTCTCAATTCTAACTGAATACGGTAATTTGTCGGGATACAAAATTAATGATACAAAAACAGAGGCTCTGCCACTAAACCTCAAGCCATCGACCATCGCAACACTACAATCGGCATTTACATACACTTGGAAAAAAGACCATTTAAAATACCTAGGGATATATGTGACGCCCTGGACTAGCCAGGTAGTCACAGACATAGCACCACACACACCCTCTCCTGGATAGTAACACCAGTCAAACAAAAACCCTTGTTGCCTCCCTCCAGGGTCTGATGTCCACACCAGGTGGGGCGGTTGGCCCCACCCACCGAGGAGTTTACAGGCCTGGAGGCGGGAAAAGCAGTTCGTTCAGTTTGGAGCTGAAAGTGAGAGGACAGAAACTGTTAGTATCTGGGTAGGAGCCCAGGCACTGTCAGCAAGGTTGGCAGATGGTGGTGGTCGTCTGCAGGAGTTAGTGGATCTCTGCAGGACCGTAGGAACGGGGTCGGGCGGTGGCCCGCCGGTACCGAACCGGGGAGCGGAGTGAAGCTAAGCACAAAGGCAGTGCCATCGGACCCCGACTAGGTTTGGAGCCGCCGACAACGGTCAAATCCGAAAGTGACCGGAACCCCAGGGGTTTCCTAACAACCAAGACCCGACAGAAGGCAACAGTCCACACCGTGAGGATACACAGCCACCGCCATAGGCTAGAGATCCAAGGGCCAGCTCCTGCGGGCAAAACGGGCTCCTTCGGTACCTATACGCCGGGGAGCGGACTACCGGTGGGCAACCACAGGAGTCAGAACATTCTAACAAGGTGCAGGGAAAGACAGCCACCATCACCCTGTCCGGGGAGAGCACAAACATTGCAGCCGGCTGCGGGACCCATCCATATAGCCGTTTGGTTTACCAGAGACTCTGTGCATCTGTGTCTGAGTGAGTACCACAGTGCCATCCGGCACCGCGCCGCGCTGCCTCTGCAGCCCTGCACCCCAGCCATCCTGCCTCCCCGTTACACCACCGGGCCCCGGGATCACCAACCCCTACCCACGGAGGGGACAACATCCTAGCTGCTCCCTACCATTGCTCCCGGGATCCCCGTCACCAGCAGCGGAGGTACCTATTATCACCACGACCCATGGGTGGCGTCACGAACTATCTTCCAAAACAAACCACCCCCTTTTCACTCGTGGGCGAGGAGCGCTGCTCGAGTCCCCGGGTCCGGCCCACTGCTCGAGCCACCGAGCAGCAGCAGCCGCGGACCCGAGCGTAGTGAGCGCTGCCCCTCCGCCCGCGACAACTTGGCGTCTACGAACAGGATAGAACCAATCTACCTACCGGTAGAAGTGCGCCTTGCAGTCCCCGCCGGCGGCATCCGGACGAAAAATTTGAAATGCCGCCATCTTTGGCGCGAAGATTTCCCGCTCGACCATCTTCCCCGAGCAGGGAAGGTGTGAAAGTGAAGCCCCGCCCCCAGAAAGAGGAAGTGCTAGAAAGAACCAAGGGGGGGCGGGTGAAGGCCTGATGTAACCAAGGGTATATAGAGCAGGGACGCCAGGACTCTGCGTTACATCCGGTTCCTGGAAGCACAAGCGCTGACATGTCAGTCCCATCCGGCAATGCTGAGATCCCGGAGCCCACGCCAGGAACAGCGGCGTGGGTGGAGGCCCGGACCGCGCAAATGTGCTGCCGCCTGCAGGCCCAGGTCCGATTCCTAATGGAGTGGTGGGTGGCCGAAATAGAGGTGGTGGTGGCGGCCGTGCGGAGACGCGAGATGGAGACAGTGCTAAAGGAGCGGGTAAGCGACCAACGCCCCTGTGTCCTTGAAGGACCGGACGCTGCGGCTGAGGGGCCCGGTCTGCACCTGTTCACCCTGCTGCCTCCCCCACCATCCGTACCGGCTGTTGCTGCCCCGCCACTAGGCCCGCTGCCCCCGACACTGGTAGCGGAGTTCAGCCTGTCCGCCGTGGAGGACCAGCCTGTAGGTGTTACTCGTGAACGGCCCGCACCCCTCCCGCTGCCATGGAAGATCCTGCGGGAGGTGCCCATCCGCGAAAAGAAGCCGTCGGCCCCGGAAGTGGCCGCACCCGAGACCGTCCCGGCTCCAGCAGTCTGTCCGTTACAGGAGAGGTGGAAGCCGAGAACCGGAAGGCCCAGCAGGTGAGGCCTGCTGTCCCCAAACTCCACGCCTCGGCTGAGGCTGCGCCGGGTCGCCGCTGCAAAGAAGCAGCCCAGGCCATGTCACCGCAGGACCCCCAAAGAGAGTACCGGTCGTGGCCGGTGTGGGGGAGGTCCAGCGGGGCCCGACCCGCGCGCAGGGGCACGCAAACGCCCCCTACTAGGACAGGGAGCCGAACCCGCTGGGCCGTGAAATTGCCGCCAGAGAGCAGCAGAGGTCCGAAGTGCTGGCACGCGTCATAAAAGAGAAAGACAATCTCCGCAACGCCACCTTTCGGGTGCGGGGCCCGGTGTACGAGGGCCATGTGAGGCGGTTTGATCCTCAACGGGGATACGGCTTCGTCTACGAACCGGGCCTGGAGGCCGAGATATTTGTGGCCCGCCGCGATGTGAACGCTCCTACCTACCAACGGGTCATCCTGGTCGTGACCTACAACCGGGCGACCTAGTGACCTACACCCGACATTGCGGGGAGAGGGGCTGGTTTGCCCTAGATGTAAGGCAGAGGGAAGGCCGCGGTGTCCAGATGCGGTCCCAGTCCCCTCCCCCACCGTGCAGTCCGGATGTCGAGTTGGAGGAGGCATACGAGCAAGGTGACCTCAAATAATGGCAGCGGTCCACCGTTGCACTACAGTTGTCCCCGTTGGGACCCTCAGCACTTTGTTTTAGTTGAATGAATACTAATTAATCCGAAGACTTACCTGATTACCGTCCGTGGAAGGAGAAAGTTGTCCCCGTTGGGACCATCAGTATGTTTACTTCAAAACAGCCCACATGAGAAACTACTCATGAACAAGGCCGAGAACTTGCAGGCCAACCACGAACTTGTGGCCTTGTAAATAAGTTGTGGGCTGTATTCCGTTGCCGCCTCCGGAGAGGCAGATTGGAGGAAGGACCCGCAGCAGAGTAGGCTGGGGTCCGGCCACCACCAGGACCGGTGGCCATCCTCCGGGGGTCAGGGGTCCCCCCTGGACGTGGGGTCCCCTGAAGTGACAGCCGGGTGCGAGACACCGTGCCCGTTCCCGCTCGGGTAACTTGGACCAGGACTGGGGTAAAGGGGTGCTGCCCATTTCTTAGGGGCAGCATCAAGGTGTAGGTTGCTTGGGTGGGGGAGCGGAAGTACACGAACCCGTCCGTTAGTAATAAAAATGTTTTTATTAATGTTTGTAACGTTGAAGCACCATGCCTCCCGTAAGGGAAGATTTGAAATATGCGTACAGTTGTTTATGTTTAGATTTTTCAGAAAAATAAAACCGGTAATGGACGGGCAGCCCGCAGACGGTCTGCATTTCACCAAGAGGGAATGTGACGCCCTGGACTAGCCAGGTAGTCACAGACATAACACCACACACACCCCCTCCCCTGGATAGTAACACCAGTCAAACAAAAACCCTTGTTGCCTCCCTCCAGGGGCTGATGTCCACACCAGGTGGGGCGGAGCCAGGTGGTTGGCCCCACCCACCGAGGAGTTTGCAGGCCTGGAAACAGGAAAAGCAGTTCGTTCAGTTTGGAGTTGAAAGTGAGAGGACAGAAACTGTTAGTGTCTGGGTAGGAGCCCAGGCACTGTCAGCAAGGTTGGCAGACGGTGGTGGCCATCTGCCGGAGTTAGTGGATCTTTGCGGAACCGTAGGACCGGGGTCGGGCGGTGTCCCACCGGTACCGAACCAGGGAGCGGAGTGAAGCTAAGCACAAAGGCAGGGCCATCGGACCCCGACTAGGCTTGGAGCCGCCGACAATGGTCAAATCCGAAAGTGACCGGAACCCCAGGGGTTTCCTAACAACCAAGACCCGACAGAAGGCAGCAGTCCACACCGTGAGGATACACAGCCACCGCCATAGGCTAGAGATCCAAGGGCCAGCGCCTGCAGGTAAAACGGGCTCCTTCGGTACCTATACGCCGGGGAGCGGACTACTGGTGGGCAACCACAGGAGTCAGAACATTCTAACAAGGTGCAGGGAAAGACAGCCACCATCACCCTGTCCGGGGAGAGCACAAACATTGCAGCCGGCTGCGGGACCTGTCCATATAGCTGTTTGGTTTACCAGAGACTCTGTGCATCTGTGTCTGAGTGAGTACCACAGTGCCATCCGGCACTGCGCCGCGCTGCCCCTGCAACCCTGCACCCCAGCCATCCTGTCTCCCCGTTACACCACCGGGCCCTGGGATCACCAACCCCTACCCACGGAGGGGACAACATCCTAGCTGCTCCCTACCATCGCTCCCGGGATCCCCGTCAACAGCAGCGGTGGTGCCTATTATCACCACGACCCGTGGGTGGCTTCACGAACTATCTCCCAAAACAAACCACCCCCTTTTTACTCGTGGGCGAGGAGCGCTGCTCGAGTCCCCGGGTCCGGCCCACCGCTCGAGCCACCGAGCAGCAGCAGCAGCCGCGGACCCGAGCGTAGGGAGCGTGGCCCTTCTGCCCGCGACATATACCTAACAGACACATACAAAACGCTCTACTCACAAAACTTCCCTTGTTTTTTTGAAGATCTCAAAAAAACACTAGCCAAGTGGGACAAGCACCACTTATCGTTTTTTGGGAGAATAGCCTCCGTTAAAATGACGATCCTTTCAAGACTCTTATATTTAATAGAGACACTTCCCATACCGATCCCAAGATTGGTGATTCGACGAGTCCAGAAATGGTTAAATAATTATGTCTGGGCTTATAAACGCCACCAAATCGCTCAGACGGTTCTGTTGATTCCTGGGAAGATGGGTGGCCTAGCCTTCCCTGATATATGGAAATATTACACTGCCACACACATGAGACGTATCCCTGCCTGGACCAATTTGACCTCGGTGGATAGATGGAGAGAGGTAGAGCAGGACTAGCTAACCCCAATCCATCTGGGTGCCTTACTGCATGGAAACTCTTCAATCGCCTCAGATGCAAGTCTTTTGGGGCCCATGGCTTTCACAAGACAAGTTTGGCGAATGGCTAGAAAAGTCTTCTCACTAGCTCCAATCGAATCTCCACTGACACCATTTTGATACACTCCAGCTTTGCAGAACAGTACAGACAATCGGGTGATGACTCCATGGGTTCAGGCATGGCTTTTTCATTTTGTGGACATAATCGATCCCTGCACTAACACAATTTATTATTATTCTTATTAGTATTATTTATTATTATAGCGCCATCAATTCCATGTTGCTTTACATGTGAAAGGGGTATACATAATAGGGCAAGTACAATAATCATAAACAATACAAGACACAGACAGGTACAGGAGGATAGAGGTCCCTGCCCGCGAGGGCTCACAGTCTACAAGGGATAGGTGAGGATACAGTAGGTGAGGGTAGAGCTGATTGTGCGGCGCTGCATCAGACTGAGGGTTACGACAGGTTGTAGGCTTGTTGGAAGAGGTGGGTCTTCAGGTTCCTTTTGAAGCTTGTCAAGGTAGGTGTTACGGTTGCTGCTAGCACTGGAGACTATGTCCAGATTTCTTGCTACTGCACATGTGCGAGCGCTGGAGACTAAGTCAAGATTTCTTGCTACTGCACATGTGCGAGCGCTGGAGACTAAGTCCAGATTTCTTGCTACTGCACATGTGCGAGCGCTGGAGACTAAGTCCAGATTTCTTGCTACTGCACATGTGCGAGCGCCGGAGACTAAGTCCAATCTTGGAGCCATTGCACATGTGCGGGTGACATCATCGCTGACACGAGGTCACATGTCTCTGACACCTTCTATGCCGATTGGTCGCTGGTCATGTGCTTGTGACGTCTTGCTCGGTGATAGGCCAGCATGACGTCACTCCTGTCGTTCTGGAAGCGGATTGGCTCTGGTGTCCTCCATCTTGGATGAGGCACAGAGTCTATATAAGACCCTGACACACGCCGCATGGTGCTCAGTCCTCTTGGTTCATGCATATGAGTAGACGCTCTGTGCGCGTTCCTCTAGGCATTCCTCTGTCTATGCTAGGTGAGCGCTACCGGCAGGGTAGCGTTCTTATACCTTACAGCTTCGGCTGCTGTCCGTATCCTTACCTCTTAGGGGAGCGGACATAGGCAGGTGCCTGAGGCACATGGTCTGGCTGGGCCTTGTGATTGTACTCGTAGGTGGACGTTGCCGCTAGGGTAACGTTCCTTATACTGCGTCTGGCAGTTGTTCGTATCCTCGCACACTAGGGGAGCGAACAGAGGTAGGAGCTTTGTGCGGCTTACGCTGCTGTTCGTCTCTTTTGCACCACTAGAAGAGCGGACCTAGGCAGGTGCCATATCTAGTGGTTCGTGTCCTCGCACACTAGTGGAGCGAACGCAGGTAGGAGCTTTGTGCGGCTTACGCTGCTGTTCGTCTCTTTTGCACCACTAGAAGAGCGGACCTAGGTAGGTGCCATTTCGCACACATTGCCTTTGTCTCTGTGATTATTAACAGAGATCATTCCACACACCCTCCAAGTAAGGGAGGAATTGCTTTACTTTCTTATTATATCCTTCTGTGAGTTAACAGAGGTATCACACTCTGCCATAGTCTGCAGCAAAGTCTTTGCACGGTGGACCCTGACTGTCTGATACTCCTTTCGGTTATTATCAGACAGCCCCCCGTAACATTAGGCGAGAGTCTGATGTGTTGTGGCAGAGCATTCCAGAGTATGGGGGAGGCACGGGAGAAATCTTGGATGCGATGGTGGGAAGAGGAGATGAGAGGGGAGCAGATGAGGAGATCTTGTGAGGATCGAAGGTTACGTGCAGGTAAGTACCGGGATACTAGGTCAGAGATGTAAGGAGGAGACAGGTTGTGGATGGCTTTGTAGGTCATGGTTAGGGTTTTGAAGTTGAGTCGTTGGGCAATGGGAAGCCAGTGAAGGGATTGGCAGAGAGGAGAGGTCGGGGAGTAGCGGGAGGACAGGTGGATTAGTCGGGCAGCATAGTTTAGAATAGATTGTAGGGGTGCGAGACTGTTAGAAGGGAGGCCACAGAGCAGGAGGTTGCAATAATCCAGGCGGGAGATAATAAGGGCATGTACTAATGTTTTTGCAGCTTCTTGGGAAAGGAGTGTTCGGATCCGTGAAATATTTTTAAGTTGGAGGTGGCAGGAGGTGAAGAGGGCTTGGATGTGTGGCTTGAAAGAGAGATCAGAGTCTAGGAATACTCACAGGCAGCGAGCACGAGGGACCGGGGAGAGTGGGCAGCTATTGACATTGATGGATATGTCAGGTGGGGGAGTTAAGTGATGGGGGGGAAAGGCAATGAATTCTGTTCACTGTGAATTCACTTTCCAGGGTATTGACGTTGTCCCACCACTCAAGCGAGGAGGAGATTGGGACAAAAAGATCCTTCAGAAAGAGTGCAGATGGATCTTTCGGCTCAATACGGTTTATCCTAATGGTCTAAATGAGTCTTTGTCTTACGCACCCTTTTTGTAGATGGAAGGATTATTGTTAGTTAGGAGGGAGAGTCATCGGACGAGCGGGGGCGCCAACCACCGTCTTTTTAGGGTGCCGACCTCCGCAGGTAGGTAGGTCGAGCCATGTGAGTTAGCTATAGTTGGTGGTGGAGTGTCAGGTAGTTTTTCCTTTCCTTCTTCCCTCTCAGGGTGTTCTTTAATCTTAAACCTTGAGCTAATATTAATTCCTTTTCCATCTGGTTTATTTGGTTATCCTCGGCCATTTTTGCCTCTTCAGTCCCTCTCAGGGTTATACACTCCTGTTTGCTAACTGGCATTTTAGTCTTCTTTAAATTATCCCCATCATGTTTCATTAATTTGTTTTTGGGAATTAACTTCTTTTTGAGATCTAGTTTTGTGTATTGTTTTAGACGATTTCCTGTGTTTAGAAACTTGTGCATATCATCTGGTATTTTTGGACCCTAGCCCCGCTGTCTGCTATATGTCAAAAGAGCAGATGAGCAAAAAATGTCCGTTTAAATGGATTTAGCGCATGCGCGAATAGTGCGCTGTCCATATGCGGCGAAGGGGCGGGCCAGATGGGCGCGTCTACGTCCCACTCATACTTCCTACCTTGAAGGTGTCATGGGTGCGCCGGGCGGTTATGACATGACTGCCTGTGGGACTTGCGTTCCACCGCTGCGTTCCATTGTATGGAGCGGAAGCGGTGGACGCATCAGCGGAAGTGACGTCAGACGCCGGCGGGTAAGCGGCGACCATTTAAACCTGGTTGTTATTGACAGAGGTGTACAGCGGAGAGGATTCTAGCTGTCACCATCTGGTAAGTCGCTTGCCTTTCTTTGTTTTCTCTAAAGATTGGATGCATATAGGGGTTTTATAATTATGACTCCCACTTATTATCCTGTTTTTCTCTTTTATAGTGAACCCATTTGAGGTTTTTTCATTAAAACCTGCATCTCCTTATATAGACTCCCCTGAAGAATAGCATATAGGAAACGCGTCGGGAGAAGGAGGATTGGGGATAAGGACAGTTCTTGTTACTTTGGAAGGGATCCCGGATCCAGAGTGGAAGGGTCCGTGGATACGCCGTTGATGGTGGCAAACTGTCTGTATGGAAATAAGATACACCAACACGGGTGAGATCGTTCCATTTTTTACCAATCAGACAAAGATACAGTGGGGATTTGAGTATACTATTAACCCTGAAGCTTTGTCGATTTGATTTGAACCATTGGGCATTAATTGATTGTTCCAACACCTTTACAGGTGGTGGTGTACCTTTCCCCTTTACCAGGTATATGAGGATGTGGTTTGGTACAATATTGTAGGCAGGCAGCACCAGGGTGAGACGACCCTGAGGTCTGGAGTTTTGCTTATACCAATTCAATCATTTTGCTCCTGGTTCGGCTGTCATATTTAACCAGCCTTTGTGTTTGTTTGTTTATGCCATATGATAGGGTGTATGGGCCCTCCTGCAGTTTATAAGGGCTATACAGTATCTCACCCTTCACGTGGCATCATTTTATTAAAGGCAAGGTTCTCCTTTCCTTTTTTTAGAGAAACTATTAATAAAAGTTAAATTTTAGATTCTGCTGTTTTTCATGTTCAATTTTAAGAATCGAGCAGAGAAAAAGGATTAAATAACAGACAGACATTGTGGGATTCTGGTTAGTAGGGAGGTGATGTCAGGTCCAGAGAGGTAGATCTGCGTATCATCAGCGTAGAGATGATACTGAAAGCCGTGGGACTCTATGAGCTGTTCCAGGCCAAGGGTGTAAATGGAGAACAGCAGGGGTCCAAGAACTGAACCTTGGGGGACCCCGACAGATAGGGGGCGAGATGAGGGAGTGGTGTGAGAGTGGGAGACGCTGAAAGATCGGTCGGTTAAGTATGAGGAGATCCAAGATAGCTCCAAGTCTGTGATGCCCAGAGACGAGAGAATTTGTAGTAGAAGCGAGTGGTCTACTGTGCCAAAGGCAGAGGACAGGTCCAGAAGGAGGAGGACAGAATAGTGTCGCTTGGATTTTGCAGTTAGTAGGTCGTTAGTGACTTTTATTAGGGTAGTTTCAGTGGAATGATAGGGTCGGAAGACAGATTGTAGTCGGTCAAAGAGGGAGCAGGAAGAGAGGTAAGAGGACAGTTCAAGATGGACATGCTGTTCCAGTAGTTTTGAGGCATAAGGAAGAAGTGATAATGGGCGATAGTTTGACACAGAGGAAGGATCAAGGGAGGGCTTTTTCAGGATGGGTGTGATGGAGGCATGTTTAAAGCATGAAGGAAATACACCAGTTGTTACTCACTGGTAACTGTGGTGAGATTGTGGATGAGGTGAGATGGGAGTGGATCGAGCAGGCAGGTTGTGAGATGTGATCTTGAGAGTAGAGTGGAAAGATGTTCTTCTGTCATGGTGGAGAAGCTGGATTTGGAGGAATAAGACTGAGTAGTTGTGAGGAGTGGCTGTGGTGATTGTGGGCCAAAGCTTGCTCTGATGTTGTCAATCTTCTGCTTGAAGAAAGAGGCAAAGGCTTCAGCTGAGATGAGAGGAGACGGAGGTGGTCCCGGGGGACGGAGGAGAGAGTTGAAAGTGTTGAATAGCTGTTTAGGGTTGTGGGATAGAGAGGATATGAGGGATGAGAAGTAGGTTTGTTTTGCAGCAGTGAGTGCAGACTTGAAAGTGGTGAGAGCTTGTTTGTATGTAACGAAGTGCTCGGTGAAATGAGACCTTTTCCATCTGCGCTCAGCAATTCTGGAAGCCCGTCTCAATTCTTTAGTCTGGTTCATGTGCCAGGGTTGCCTGTTGATTGTGTGGGTTTTGGTGTGTGTGAGAGGGGCAGCTGATTCGAGAGCTGCAGAGATGGTGGTGTTATATAAAGTGGCAGCAGCATCTGCATTGTGTGAAGAAGCAATGTCTGCAAGAGGGAAAAGAGACTGAGAAAATGAATGTAAGTCAAGGTGATTGAGATTTCTGCGGGGGTGTGAAAGATTGTGGAGGGGGGGTTGTGTACTTGGAGAAGAGAGGGAAGAGAATGTGAGTAGGTTGTGGTCAGATAGGGGGAGAGGTGAGTTAGAGAGGTTAGATATGGAACAGAGACAAGTGAAGATGAGGTCCAGTGTGTGGCCATCTTTGTGAGTAGCTGCAGAGGACCATAGGGTGAGGCCAAAGGAAGAAGGGAGTGTTAGAAGTTTAGAGACAGATGAGTGAAAAGTGTCAATGGGGATGTTAAAGTCACCCATGATGATGGTGGGGATGTCGGTGGAAAGGAAATGTAGTAGCCAGGTGGTGAAATGGTCAAAAAAGGCAGTGGCTGGCCCTGGGGGGCGATAAATGACAGCCATTGACACTTCCCACTCATCAGTCTCCAAACTTCTAACACTCGCTTCCTCCTTCGGCCTCACCCAATGGTCTTCTGCAGCTACTCACAAAGATGGCCACATGCTGGACCTCATCTTCACTCGCCTCTGTTCCCTATCTAACCTCTCTAACTTGCCTCTCCCCCTGTCTGACCACAACCTACTCACATTCTCTTCCCTCTCTTCGCCACGTATGCAACCCCCACTCCATAAACTTTCACACCCTTGCAGAAATGTCAAACACATTGATTTACACGCCCTTTCTCAGTCCCTTCTCCCTCTCACAGACATTGCATTTCTACACGATGCAGATGCTGCTGCAACTTTATACAACACTACAATCTTTGCAGCTCTCGAATCAGCCCCCCTCACACACACCAAAACCCGCACAATCAACAGGCAACCCTGGCACACGAGGCAGACTAAAGAACTAAGAAGAGCTTCCGTCAGTCTTACCCTTTGCAACTTTACGAGAAAGATTTAAACTCCCTAAAGAAGCTTTCTACACCTATGCTCAGATACATCATCTGGCCATATCAATGATAAAATCTACTACATTTCCCAAGCTCACTCCATTTGAGGGCCTCTGCAGGCAGGGGTCATCGACTAAGGGGCTAATTTCACATCTATATGATATGCTTACATCACACGTAGAAATACAGCACACATACATGACGAAATGGGAGACGTATTTAGGAAGAGTGATACCGAGACAAATGTGCCAGTCCATCTGGGAGCGAGCAGCAAAGACCTCCATATGCACTGCACAAAAAGAGAACCAATACAAAATACTAATGCATTGGTATCATACCCCAGAGGTCCTGAATAGGTTCTTCCCCAACACACCGGACCAATGCTAGCGGTGTGCGAGGGATAGGGGGTCCCTCACCCACATTTTTTGGGACTGCGAAGTCCTTGCTCCGTTTTGGAGAGAGGTGGGGAGGTTGATCCGTGGAGTTCTGGGATATGAGGTTGCTCTGGACACGTTCAATTATCTACTTAATGTTCCACCTGTGGGGGTTTCGAGGGACTCGGCCAGACTGCTCCTTCACATTTGGACCTCGGCGAAATGTCTAATATCGTCGTTTTGGAAAAAGACCCTTCCTCCTACTCTCCAAGATCTGGAGTTGAGAATTCAAGAGACAAAGCGGATGGAGTACCTCACTGCATGCATCAACAACCAACTGGAAAAATATCAAAGGATATGGTCGCCTTGGGATCTTTTTGTGAACAATCGTACTTAACCGCCAGCGAAAAAACAAAAGTGTACATGCCTCGATACGCCGATCAGACGTATTATATGCAAAATGTGTCAAACAACCCCCATGCTCTTCCCTATCCTATCTTTCCCTGAGTCTCCCCTGTCTAAAAGTCTACTCAATTCTTGTTGAAAACTTTTGAAATGTAATTTTGCACTTTTATGTAATAAACAGTTATAAAAAAAAAATGCAAGATTAACATTTTTTTTTTTTTAATAAAGATCGAGATGTGGAAATAAACATTGCCAAAAACTAAATTAAAAATCCATGTAACACAAAATTGTTATTAGAACAATAGGTAATTTTCTGACAATAGTTTCACTTTGAAGATGTGTTATAGGACTAAACAATTTCTTATTAAATACAGAGATAAAGGGTGGCTTTACATGCTGCGATATCCTGCCCGATATCGCTAGCATGAGACCCGCCCCTATCGTTTGTGCGCAACGGGCATATCGCTGCCCGTCGCGCACAAAATCGTGCACCCGCGTCACACGTACTTACCTGCCCTTTGACATCGCTGTGACCGGCGAACCGCCTCCTTTCTAAGGGGGCAGTCCGTTCGGCGTCACAGCGACGTCACTGAGTGGCCGCCCAATGAAAGTGGAGGGGCGGAGATGAGCGGAAGGAACATCCCGCCCACCTCCTTCCTTCCGCATTATGGCCGGCGGCAGGTAGGAGATGTTCCTCGTTCCTACGGGGGTCACACACAGCGATGTGCACTGCCGCAGGAATGAGGAACAACAACGGGAAAGCGATAGTATCGATAATTGGGAGCGGACCCCCATGTCAACGATGAGCGATTTTGGATGTTTTTGCAATGATCCAAAATCGCTCCTTGGAGTCCCACACTACGAGATCGCTACAGCGACCGGATGTGCGTCACAAATTCCGTGACCCCAACGAGATAGCTGTAGCAAAATCGTAGCGTGTAAAGCCCGCTTAAATCTAACATGGCTCATTCTGTGCAAAGTTCAAGACCATTTTTTATATTATTTTTGAAAAAAATTAGCATTGTTGAATACAATTTTGTATTTTTATATATGAATACTTTGAATACAAATTAGAATGTTATCATACATGGAATTTTCATAGCAGCCAAAGCTGCATTTTCTGGGCCGAGGAAGCCCTACGCGAAACGCAGCGTCGGGGCCCCCAGGACAGCACTTGCCGCGGTTACACTTTATGGGTGAGCACTTTTGATTTTATATACTTATGTGATTTGGTGGCTGCAGTGTGGCCATAGTGTGCAGTTGGCTAACCATTTTTCACTTGTGTACGCTGGGCCCTGGATGCCTGGGTCCTCCCACACTAAGGCAACTTTCCTCACCATTCAGTGATTGGGGCTCCTCTTCCTGTACCCGTGTTCCAGATATATTGACGTGTGATTCTAGTGACATTGGGCATGCTTTTTGCATACTGATACTATTGTATACATGTCATAAATATGTGGACCCCCACACTGACTAGGTGTTACCATACTTTTTGGACCTGTTTGGTTGACTCAGGCATCAGTGGCACCATGCGATTACCATTCTTATAATAAATGTGATATACTCTGTGCCTAAAATCTACATACTTGGTACACCCTGCACCTTGTGCCACCTCAATATTTGTGCTCCCAAATTACTTTATCTGCGGCAATTTTGCTGCCCTATTTCTTTGCACCTCATCTTCCCCCTTTATACTGTGTGTTGATTTTATTAAATATTAAATGTACAGCTTTATTGAATATAATATTTGGAATATGACTCCGTCCCGAGGCCCAGTAGACTGGTGAGAGCGGTATGTAGGGGGACGGCCCATCGTTTCCATCACCATGGATGGGATCCCATCCTCTGCACTCCTTGATACCGGCTCCCAGGTAACTACTATTCCCTATAAACTGTATGAGAAGTTTTGGTTAGATGATGAACTCACCCCGCCAGATGACAGCATTACCATCTACGCCATCAACGGGTTACCAGTGACTCAAATTGGGTTCAAAGAGGTGACCATTAAGGTGGGCCAAGTAGAGTTGGCGGGACAAGGGCTCATAGTCGTGCAGAATGACCCAAGTGATCAGCGCCCTAAGATCATTTTAGGAACAAATGTTATTGAGAACTGTATGGGGGAAGTGTTGTTTTTACTCCAACAGCTATCTGAGACTGCAGGAGAAGGGCGAAAGAGGGTCCTGCAATGAGAGATCCGAGCCCTCCTGCAGTGGCAAAAGGTAAATCTGTGACGCCCCTGGACTATTCAGGTTGTCACAGGGTACTGCACAAACTGCCCTCCCCGTGCAGTATTCGACCCCCCATGGTTCTGGGTCTCTATCCTGCAGTGTAATGGAATCCAGCTCACCCACGTCTGACCTCACCGCACCTCAGACACGGATCCGGCCCTGCCCTGGCCGCAGCAATGAGAAATGAAGGAAAGCGATCCAGCTGAGTGACCAGGTGATTTATTCAGTGCAGTACAGACATGGCATAGTCGTGGTTAACGCGTTTCTGGCTTAACGCCCTTAATCATAACAACTAGTGAATGTTGCCAGTGCCGCTATATACTCCCCTCTCCCTCTGGGGCAATCAAGTGGAAATGGAAACATATGTGTCCTATTCTGTAGAACTAAACAACATTGAGACTCGCCTACAAGCTAGAGGTTATAAAAATTGGATGATTACTAGGGCCAAAAATATTATTAATAAAATAATTATTGATAATGATTCTTACTCAACAGAATTAGAACCTAATGACAACTCAAAAAAATCAAAAAAATGGACCAAAAAAAATTATACACCACAAAATAATTCACTTACTCTTGTTCTGAAATACAGTAACCAATTTGACCTCATTAAACGTATGTTCCATAAGAATATTTCTATTTTGAGAGAAGATGATACCTTAAACCATATTTTACATAACAATTATAGAGTAGTGTACAAAAAAGCAACCACATTGGCCAATATTCTCTCACCTAGTGCTGTCAGATTTCCAAAAACTAAAGGTAATTGGTTATCATTAAAGGGTTTTTATAAGTGCGGTTTGCACAATTGTAAGATGTGCACAGTTGCAAAAAAATGTAAATTTTTCACTGACACATCCAATAATAACAAGTATCAAATTGATTCCTTTTTAAACTGCAATACGAGATGGGTCACTTACATTATAGAATGCAATAAATGCAATCTAAAATATGTTGGTAGCACAAAGCGAACGGTTTGCACTAGAATAAAGGAACATCTCCATGATATTGCCAAATATAACCCAATAAAAAACACATCACAAGCTTCCAAACATTTTATTCAAGAACATAATAGGTCAATTGAATTTTTTTCTGCATATGCGATTGAAAAACTGCATAAAAAACCCAGACATGGTTTCAGCTTAAATGGTCTGAGAAAGAGAGGCATGGTGGATTTTCCAATTGAATACCAGAGTTCCCCATGGCTTGAATCTCAGACGCGATATAATGCTACATTATTAATGTCTGGGCTTTGTATTACAATTAGTTTGGAATGTGATTGCACTATGATCTAAATCGCAATTACAGTCTTTCTTTCATGCGATGAGTGTCACTTTTTCTTCTATTTCGCCTTTTGTGGAGACTTTCGGTGTTGATGGAAATACTGTGCACAATCATGGCAACTTTATGACATGGGTGTGCCTGCTTGTTCACAGCAACATTGCGGTCCAGTGTGTCACTGGTCTGTTTACTCATTTATCTTTCAGACCATTTGAGATGGCTAATCTAATACTATCTGTTCTTTACAGTGATTAATAGTAATTTGCAATATTACTGTGTCAAGGATCTTGAATTGGCCACTTGATTTTGCCCAAAATATTTGACAAATTTGATAAAGGTTTTGGCTGCTAATATGCCATGTTTTTTAATTATTGTGATAATCTGTATAATAGTGCAGTGGTACAAAGTCCTTTCTTGACCAGATTGTTGTTATACCTGAAACAATTTTGTTAATGTTAATCTGATCTTGTTTAAAGCTAAAATACTTTTGTATTCTACAGAAACATCTTGTAAAAGAACGCCTCAATTTTACTATATATTTTTTTATAAAAAAAAAAAATTCTAAAATTTTTTATTTTTTTTTTCAAATAATGATGCTTGAATTAATCGATGTAGGACTTTATTCACATTGATCTACAATGATATGAACTTTCCAACTGAATCTGACCTGGAGTTTCCCCAAAAAGTCGCAACTGAGATACTGGCTTAATATAAAGTAATTTCTCTTGTTGTTGCCAAACGAAATGAACTGCTTTATTTCAATCAAAATGGACTATTTGATATGGCACTTGCCAAAATGTCTGATGAATCTGTATACAATTTTTCATGTTTCTTGTATAAATATGACAAATATGAATTACTTTAACTAATTTTATATAAATTAGTGGTTTTCCAGTTTTGTGAAAAATCTTAATGGAAATTTTATGATCACTTACTGTTCACTCAAAGTATTTTTTCCACCTTAATACAACAATATAATATTGTATCATATTGATATTAAATTTGTGAAACCCCATATGATTGCTCTATATTTTCACTCATGCATTCTTATATTTTGATATAAATTAATAATATATAAGTATAATATACACATAAACAAATAGAAGAGTCATGTAGATAAAAATATATATATACAGTTAGGTCCAGAAATATTTGGACAGTGACACAAGTTTTGTTATTTTAGCTGTTTACAAAAATATGTTCAGAAATACAATTATATATATAATATGGGCTGAAAGTGCACACTCCCAGCTGCAATATGAGAGTTTTCACATCCAAATCGGAGAAAGGGTTTATGAATCATAGCTCTGTAATGCATAGCCTCCTCTTTTTCAAGGGACCAAAAGTAATTGGACAAGGGACTCTAAGGGCTGCAATTAACTCTGAAGGCTTCTCCCTCGTTAACCTGTAATCAATGAAGTAGTTAAAAGGTCTGGGGTTGATTACAGGTGTGTGGTTTTGCATTTGGAAGCTGTTGCTGTGACCAGACAACATGCGGTCTAAGGAACTCTTAATTGAGGTGAAGCAGAACATCCTGAGGCTGAAAAAAAAGAAAAAATCCATCAGAGAGATAGCAGACATGCTTGGAGTAGCAAAATCAACAGTCGGGTACATTCTGAGAAAAAAGGAATTGACTGGTGAGCTTGGGAATTCAAAAAGGCCTGGGCGTCCACGGATGACAACAGTGGTGGATGATCGCCGCATACTTTCTTTGGTGAAGAAGAACCCGTTCACAACATCAACTGAAGTCCAGAACACTCTCAGTGAAGTAGGTGTATCTGTCTCTAAGTCAACAGTAAAGAGAAGACTCCATGAAAGTAAATACAAAGGGTTCACATCTAGATGCAAACCATTCATCAATTCCAAAAATAGACAGGCCAGAGTTAAATTTTCTGAAAAACACCTCATGAAGCCAGCTCAGTTCTGGAAAATTATTCTATGGACAGATGAGACAAAGATCAACCTGTACCAGAATGATGGGAAGAAAAAAGTTTGGAGAAGAAAGGGAATGGCACATGATCCAAAGCACACCACATCCCCTGTAAAACATGGTGGAGGCAACGTGATGGCATGGGCATGCATGGCTTTCAATGGCACTGGGTCACTTGTGTTTATTGATGACATAACAGCAGACAAGAGTAGCCGGATGAATTCTGAAGTGTACCGGGATATACTTTCAGCCCAGATTCAGCCAAATGCCGCAAAGTTGATCGGACGGCGCTTCATAGTACAGATGGACAATGACCCCAAGCATACAGCCAAAGCTACCCAGGAGTTCATGAGTGCAAAAAAGTGGAACATTCTGCAATGGCCAAGTCAATCACCAGATCTTAACACAATTGAGCATGCATTTCACTTGCTCAAATCCAGACTTAAGACGGAAAGACCCACAAACAAGCAAGACCTGAAGGCTGCGGCTGTAAAGGCCTGGCAAAGCATTAAGAAGGAGGAAACCCAGCGTTTGGTGATGTCCATGGGTTCAGATTGCCTCCAAAGGATTCGCAACAAAATATTGAAAATAAAAATATTTTGTTTGGGTTTGGTTTATTTGTCCAATTACTTTTGACCTCCTAAAATGTGGAGTGTTTGTAAAGAAATGTGTACAATTCCTACAATTTCTATCAGATATTTTTGTTCAAACCTTGAAATTAAACGTTACAATCAGCACTTGAATTCTGTTGTAGAGGTTTTATTTCAAATCCAATGTGGTGGCATGCAGAGCCCAACTCGCGAAAATTGTGTCACTGTCCAAATATTTCTGGACCTAACTGTATGATTCTTTCTTGTTATTGTTAGTATAAATAGCATGAATGTATGATACATTCATTTGTTATTTGGTATCATTCATGTATGAGATTTTTGTTCTTGATTATCAGGGACATTTAACAATAATAAAAAAATATAGAGCATTCATATGTGGTTCTAACAAAAGTATTCTGTTCCACATATACATGTTTTTTTTCACTTGCTCACTTTTTCTCATCCAGTTTTGTCTGCTGACACATATGTTTCCATTTCCGCTTGATTGCCCCAGAGGGAGAGGGGAGTATATAGCGGCACTGGCAAGATTCACTAGTTGTTATGATTAAGGGCGTTAAGCCAGAAACGCGTTAACCAGCAAATCAGCAAATCAGCAAAAACATTAGTGCATGCCCTCATCATGAAGTGCAGAGCAGAGCTGACAGGCAGAACAGAAGTAGCTCCCAGTGTGTGAGGAGCTGTGTGTAGCAGCACCCCAGAGTTGAGTGGTAGCCCTCAAGCTGTGAGGAGCTCTGAGGAAGCTGGGAGTTGTAACTCCCAGGGGAGAAGTAGACTAGATCGCAGACGGTGGTCTGGGCCTAGCAGAGTCGGACCCCTGGTCGCAGGGAATTGAGGCTAGGACGGTCGGCAGCCTGGTCCTATCACCGGTCCAGGACCGAAGACACGTCGGGGTACATGGACCCTAGGTCGAGGATCAGGCGACCCGGCAATTAACCTGAGGAGGACAGGGCCTTTATGGACTGTTCCCACCAAGCTCAGAGATCGAGGACACTAGCGCAACAAGGGGGATAGGGTTTTCCTAGCAAGCGGCCCACTGAAATCCCAAGCATGAGCTCCTGAAAGCAGGCTCCTTCACTTAGCCATAGTGGGGAGCAGGGCCTGGACAGCGGACTATCTAAACTTTTGTGCCAGGAGGCAGGTTACGGAGACCAGGCAGTGCTGCAAGGGACGGGACCCTGACGAGCTCCCCTCCAGAGGCAACGGCAGTCAGAGACTTGGTTTACCCTGTTGTCAGCGTCTGCTTCATTGCTGAGTGAGTAGCCGACTGACCCCTGCACTGCATCCCCGCATCACCATCCAGAATCCTGGGGCCTACCCCTACTCGTGAAGGGTAACGTCATCTAGCTGTCCCACTCCATCACCCCGGGTACTCCCAACGGCAGCGGCGGTACTCCCAATTACCGCACACCACGGGTGGCGTCACGAACTATACTAAATCCCCTGTAAATACTCCCTTTTCATTTGAGTGTGGCCCCTAAGCCCCCAGGTCCGGAGACCCTCGAGCCACGAGCAATCACTACCCCTGGATCCGAGCGTTTTGAACCGCTGCAGGGGTGGCACACCTCAAATTCTGGGTGGCACACCTCAAATTCCTGGCGTCACGAACAGGATACGAACTGGGCCCACTAACCTGGGTGATGTGCGCCTTGAAAACTAAAGCTGCGATGTTGGAGTCCCGTTCCCACCATTTTTTGCCATCTTTGGCGCCAAAACGCCATCTTCCAGACCAAAAGCGTGCAAAGCCGAAGCCCCGCCCTTCATCCTGAGAGTATGCCCGGAACGTAGTTCCCAGAGGGCCCCAGCGCGACAGTGAGTGGCTGGTGAAAACCGAGGGGGCGTGACAGCATGTAACAGCGGAAGTGAAGCAGCAATGCCAGGATTCTGCCATAACGTTCCTGGGTACCGCAGAGGCAAGATGGCGGCTGCACGAGACTGGTCACCAAAGCGCGCTGCTCCTAGGACCGCGACCTGAATCGAGCAAGAAACTGAACAACTCTGCAGGAGGATGCGGACGCAGTTCCTCTTTATCCTGGACCATTGGAGGGAAGAGATGAGGAGCCTGGCAATGGCAGTGCGAGCCCGTGAGATCGAAGTTCTACGTGAGGAGCGGGTAAGCAGCTACCCAGTCCCGATTGACCCAGCCTATATGGCTGCGGGGTCCGGTCTCCCCCCCGTTGCAAGCACTCCACCACCGTCACCCTCGTCCTTTGCGGACACCGAGCTGCCTACCCCAACACCGGCAGCGGAACCTCCATTCCCCATTTGTAGAGAACAAGCTGCAGAGCCTTCGACCCAACCACCCGACCAGGTCACGACAGTGGTTACCCCAACACCGGCCCGATCAGACTTGACCGCAACACTGGACCCGTACCTTGATACGGAGCACCCGGACTCTGCACCCCCGGCTGCGGAGCAGTCGGTCCCTTTTCCCATTGTGATGGAGGCGGAACCCGAGGAGCTGCCAGCTCTGCCACCGCGCAGCATCCCGGTAGCTTCTGGGGTCATGGGAGTCCACTTACGAGAGCTATCAGTGAGGCAGGCGAGGCCAGACGCTGACGTCCCTTACTGGGAAAGAGAACGACAGCTGGAGAAATTGCAACTAGAAGTGACAACCCGAGATCAGTGATGACGGGAGATTGCTTCCCGTACCCAGAGAGAAAAGGAGCATTTAAGGAACAGCACCTTCCGAGTCAGAGGGCCATGGTACCATGAACTTGTGGAGCGCTTTGACCCCGACCAGGGATAGGGGTTCATCCGTGAAGCAGGCCTCATGGCTGTGGTGTTTGTGTCCCGGCGAGATGTGGCACAGCACCTCCCCAGGGGGCATCCTGGGCGGAATCTGAAGCCGGGAGACATGGTTTCATACACCCGGCATTGTGGAGAGCGGCTGGTATGCCCTAGATGTAACCAAGCATGTGATGATCAATGAAAAGATCCTGCCGGCGTCCGTGGTGCGTGGTCACAAGGAATCGTGGTTACGGTGATAAGGCCGTAATTTAGGTTGATGCAATCTAATCATGCATCCCTCTTAAACTGTCTGCAGTCCAAATTATGAGTCACTCGTGGTAGCATGCATAACCACACCTTTCACACACACACCAGAGATGTGCTCAGATATGAATAGAAAGTGAGACTGATTTATTTCCGGAAGTGTTACAAATATATATAACCTTATTGGCTAGGTGCCAAGAATACGTAACACGTCTCTTATTGGATAAAGTAGAACAGCTTATTCTGTGATATACAATTTACTGTAATGTGCTTGGTTCCTCATTTATATTAAGCAATGTCAGCATTATTCACTTGTCACAAGAATAGTCCAGACTGTCTGAGTCTTATGTCCAAATACAGAACTAGGTGGTGTACACAGTCTGAAACAGCATCTTAAATCTTGTTCTTTATGGATATCTCCATGTAACTTTATATATACTCATAATAATTCATAATCGCATCCCTAACAGTCCCCCCTTTGGAGATAGCCAAAAAGTCTTTCCCTACGTTTCCAGGTCTATTGATCTGTCCTAATGCTGATGGTTACCTCACTCACATACGAGATACCCCATCCCTTGTGGATGAATCTCCCCACCCAACAGACGATGCATAGGAAGCCAGATCCTGATCGTATTCTCTAGACTGTCCTCATGGCTATGTTCCGCTGGCCCACGTTATTCAGGAAGGGGGAACGTGGCAGTAGTCCTTTAATTGGCTAATATTTATCAGGGTTGGGTTCACTCAGAGTCTCATGCTCCTCAGTCCTCAGGCGGTAATGGTGGGACATCAAAGGTGGGATGCACAGTCGTCTTCTGGTCCACATGCTTAGATATCATCATCCTGGCACAAAGTATCGGGTAGAAGAGAGAAGACAGCCATCTCCTGGTCTCAGGTCCGACATCTCTTTGTAGTGGAATGCATGGATCTTCGTCCGAAAGAAAAGAGTGAGAGGAGAGAGAGGAAGAGAGAGAGAAAGATTGAGAAGAGAGGAAGAGAGAGAAGGATTTGAGGAAAGAGAGGAAGAGAGAGAAAAAGAGAGAGAAAAAGAGGAGAGAGAAAAAGAAAATAGAGAAAAATCTAGATCTGGTTGGATCTGGAGGAGAAAACTCAAAAACGTGTATTAGGCACATGTTTAAACAAACAACAAGCTTAGTTGAAGTATCTGGGAGTACTTCTAAACAGGATTTCATAGGGTCTCAACCTAGTGGTCCCTGCTGGGGTGTGTCTGACACTGAACAATGCAAGGGGAAGACTCTCATGCCCTTGCTTTCTACACTGCCCCATCCTCCCAACCTTCCCTCTATTCTGTGGCTGGTATGGGGTGTGTAGAGTCAGTTCTGTGTCTAAGGCCTGCCATATCTTTGTCTGGCAGTGAAAGCAGGTCACTAGCCACTTTCCATGGTCTCCGGGAGCCCACAGCTGCACCCTATCTCAGTCCTCTTCTTCTTCTGGGACTTGCTCTTGTAGGGTCAGGACAACGTTTTCTCAAGACTTTCCATCTTTCCTTTCTTCTTCACATCGGGGTCATTCAAAAAGCTCAGATTGACTGACTGTTTCTTTGGTAAGTGGTCTTGGGGCTTCTTTGGATGTTCTGTCAGTGAGGGCACTTCTTACTGCTTCCCTTGACTCCTCCAATGTAGGCCTCAACCCTGCTCACCGCGACTCTGTCTGGCAATCGCAAAGCTTCCATCCGTTCTTCTATGGCCTCATGGCGGCGTACAGTTCCATTGGCAGTGATCAAGTCTCTTGTCCTCCACAGAGTAGATGCTGGCTGCCATCTTGCAGGCTTCAGCGAGAGCACATACATCTGCTTCTTCACAGACAGGCATGCGGGTAGCGACTGCTCTATCAGCACAGCGTCTTCTGCTACCAGCACCATACCCATGTGGAACCGTCTTCTTGATGCACATCTTGATCCATCCGCAAAGATGTTAAGTCAGGGTCCAAAGGTGTATCCGTCACGGTATCGAATCCAGAGTTTCCTCAGCTATGCCAGAGTCGACTACCTCTTCCACCAAGGTGTCAGAGGTGGGACACTCCCCCCTTGGAAGAGGGAGAAGTTCAGCAGGATTAAGGACCGCACACCGGGAGTTGGTGACTTTGTCAGGGAGCAGTGATATCATACGGGCACTGATCTTCAACTGGTGCTTTAGGTAGGTGTTCAATCTGGCTGAGTAGTGTTCAAAGGGCTGCTGTCTTCCTCCATGGCAAACGGGTAGAATGACTTCTGGGCTGGAGATGACATGATGATACTCTTCAGGTGACTGTAACTGTAACTCAGGTGACTGTGACTGTAACTCAGGTGACTGTGACTGTAGCTCATCTGTATGTGGGGTGATCTTGTAAGCTGCTAGATTCATCTCCATACGTCTTGCCATTTGAAGGAGGGTGTCTTGGTCTTTACCAGCTGTAGTTTGCATGTGGGCTCTCGGAGACCTGATACAAAGGACTATACCCAGGTTTGTAAGAAAGAGCAATGAGTGTAACTTGGGGTCAGGAGAACACTGAAATTCTAAAAACTAAGATCCCCTAAAACCCCGGGGAAAGAGAAAAGAGCACAAGAGGGTTTGGAAACTACCAAGCAGCACCCCCTGACTACATCTACACAACTAGGAAAAAGCAGTGGAGCGTATCTACTCTACCTCTCCTGTGCTGACCCTGTAACTGGGGGCCCTGCACTCTCCCTCATCCCGACGGTAGACCTGATGGTGGTCAGGGCCGAGCCTCCAGCGTATCCCTCTCTTCTGTCAGACCCTGCAAACTAAGACACAAAGGATTACTGGGTGCTGCCAACGAAAACCCTAATATATACCAACTCCTGAAGATCAATGTCCCCTTGGGACCACATGAACCTCCACCCTCTCTATCAGGGAACTCTTGTGCAAGCTACCGGCAGGATAACATACAAGTTAAAATATCTCAAAACCAGGCTAAGCAGCAACTGCCATAGGCAGAAAAATATTCACTGTCCACCAGGACTAATAGTGAGCAGTCTATATGGTCTAGATGCACCAAAAACAAACATGCAAAAGTGAAGGGAAAAGGTTTCCACAGGACTATCAGCAATAACCTCTGCTAAGGTTCATTAGTGGGAAAAACTGCATATATGACCAAAAATGGAGTGTGTGTTCCAGGTCCCTGTCTCCCCCCTCTGCAGTCCCTGCTATGTCAGCAATAAACAGAGCAGTGACTTTGGCTGCATAAACAAAAATGGGGAACTGGGTGTCGGCTGGACTAAAATGGCGTCTAAAGATGAACTATGTAGTGTCTGAGTTAAAACGTCCACTAAAGATAATTACCGATAAGAAACAGCCGCTAAAAGAGGAAGTAGGTGTTGGCCAAAAATGGCGTCTGAAGAGTCCTGGGAGGGAGTGACATGTATTGTGACATCTACATTCAGGAGGTATTCAATCTGTCACCGGGAATATGGATTATATAGGGACCCCTGGGCTGACCCTGTAACTAGGGACCCTGTACTCGCCCTCATCTCGACGGTAGACCTGATGGTGGTCAGGGCCGAGCCTCCAGCGTATCCCTATCTCCTGTCAGCCCCTGCAATAACTATCCCCATACCATACCCCACCCAGGGCTGAGTGACAGAAACAAAATCTACATTCAGAACAGGAAATAATGGGGTGGGCTTACGTGGACACAAGTCCACCCTATATATCAGCTTATATTTCTTATTTTCACAGACAGGTAAAATACACATAGTGCAGTTGCTAGATTCAGAATTAATCATCAATTCACATCTAGAATTCTCCATTTCAACATACGTGTGTCATTTACAACTAAACTTCACCGAATTTCATTCACAGGACTGAAATGGAAACTAACACTTCCCTGTTTTTTTTTTTTCTTTCTTTTCAACTCTCCTACGGTGTTTCACACCAAAAACTGCGTACATTATACATAAAACATCTTCCAGTGTCACTTGGGTGATGAGGTACACGCACCCTCACTGCAAACCTGGCTCCATTACTGGCCAGAAAGAATCCCCAGCTTTAATCTGGGTGAAAACATCTTTCAGGGAAAACTATATATGAGATATTATGTCAGGGAGAGAATTCACGATATACATACACCTCCATGAGAACGGTCTATCGACTACTCAATAATTCCGATTAAGACCAAAGTTTAGGGGTCTTCCCCAATGTATTCAATTCTAGGTAAGAATACATTGACATCTACTAAAACAAGACCAGTGAGTACGCATACAACGTTCAACTCACTGCTTAGCATGAAAACCGTACCAGGTAACAGTCAGGGCTCTTTCACCCACTTTTTCCTTAACACTGCACCTGTACATCAGGTCCAAGGTATCAAACATCAATTATTGATGACACGTCACTCATAGGTGTATATATTTCAGTGTTCCTTCACAAGGACTGCAGCCTCTTGAGGCTTCCATGTCACATATTTAGGGCGTTCTTGTCTGGGACTATCGGAATAATGGTGCGATGCCATGTGTGGCCTGACGTCCTCAAATAAGGACAGCACCTGTGGTTTACCTCTACTAGGGACAGTGTTGGTGGTGGGGTGGATCATTGTTAAATCATTGTCATCTTCCTGACACCCCTCGGTGTCTTCTGCTGCTCCAGCAACAAATAGGCCAGTGGCCTTGGGACTTAAGATGGCCGGAAAAGGGAACTAGGTGCGGCCCAACCTGAAATGACGTCTGGGCAGGCTAGGGAGGGCGTTTGGTGGGCAGGGGGACAAACTACACAAGTCCAACCCTCTGGGGACGACTTATAAGGAGGGGGGCGTTGTTTCCTAATGGGCTTGGCCACTTCCTGAGATGCCATTTTCTGATCTGGTGCAATATAGAAATATCTACTATGCCAATTTTCTAACATCTTTTGACGTTCTATACCATGCCTCAGCATCCATAAGGAGATCTTTATCTTTCAAGATCCCTCGCTTGTTTAACAAAACTTGACAGGTGTGGACTGATTAGACCCCATGCTTCAAGGGTATACAACCCAAAACTAACACGTCAATCTGGATGTCTGCTATGCCGTAATCCACTTCCTCTTCTGGACCATAGACTATACACATCCACAGAATACATAGAATTTCTACCTCAGTCCACAAACCATAACTTGACAGGTTGTCCTACCAGGAAGAGGTGTCACGTGGGTGATAGATACTAAATTCACTCTCACTATCTCTTACTTCATGTACCAGTAACCTCTGTTCACACTATATACACCTTATTTGAACGGTCCGTCCAGAACATCAATAATACCGTTTTAAAACCAAAGTCAAGGGATTTTGCCAATGTTCCTCCTACCTAGGATCGCGGAGAACATCAAATACAGTCAGGGTCTCACCATGACGCTGTACCGGCCAAAACCAATCCCCCTATCGTCTCCTCTCTGTTGAAGACGCACTAGGATACAGTCAGGGCGCTTACCGTAACTCTGTACCTAGCCTTCAGTCTTTATCAATTACTGACTATCAACCGGACACGTTACGTTACACACCCGTGTATCTCACAGTATACATAAACAGGTAATTTTTCCAAGTTTCTCCTTCACTCATAGACAGCTCTCACTACATTACGTGACACTTCCTCTTTCTGGCAGCTATACGAACAAAGCACATAGAACTTCACGGTTCTCGTAACCAGCAAGTACTCCACCTGCTGCAAATAGACAGACATCTCAACAGGTAGACACAGGTCAATACAATGACATAACAATAAGGACACTATATACACCATCCAGGTGGCTGATCTCACCTGCAGATATAACCATATATATCCATATATATGTATCCAGCGTATATCACAACTTCCTCATTTTCCTCTACTTTCAACTCAGAGAAAAACGAAACTATAGAACTTCTGCTTTTCTCAAAGAGCAGACAAAAACCACATTACATAAATTACAGACAGCTTAAGGTGAACCTGACCACCTTGGTGTGAGATCTCTTAGGACGGCTTATCTCATGCGAGATGGCGGTCATTAGGTGTCTAGACTGGGACAGCCCAACCCCCCCTTCGAAATGCAAGTACACGCATGAGGTTTGCAAGGTGAGATTATACAAATTTTCTCACCTGCGTTTGGAGTGTGCACCTCCACCTCTCGCGTAGTTGCCTATCGACTGAAGGTGTCAGCACGGCCGTCCGCCATCCAGAGCTCCGTCCTAAGGTTCGTTGGGCGCCAAATGATAAGGCCGTAATTTAGGTTGATGCAATCTAATCATGCATCCCTCTTAAACTGTCTGCAGTCCAAATTATGAGTCACTCGTGGTAGCATGCATAACCACACCTTTCACACACACACACCAGAGATGTGCTCAGATATGAATAGAAAGTGAGACTGATTTATTTCCGGAAGTGTTACAAATATATATAACCTTATTGGCTAGGTGCCAAGAATACGTAACACGTCTCTCATTGGATAAAGTAGAACAGCTTATTCTGTGATATACAATTTACTGTAATGTGCTTGGTTCCTCATTTATATTAAGCAATGTCAGCATTATTCACTTGTCACAAGAATAGTCCAGACTGTCTGAGTCTTATGTCCAAATACAGAACTAGGTGGGGTACACAGTCTGAAACAGCATCTTAAATCTTGTTCTTTATGGATATCTCCATGTAACTTTATATATACTCATAATAATTCATAATCGCATCCCTAACAACGGGACCCGGCTATCTGAAGTTAGAATGTTAAAAATCTGTGTTTTCTTTTATTATTTTTCTTAGTTTGTTATTTTGTTGAAAAATGATAAGTGATGCTATTATATGAAAAATGATGATTACCGGGTTTTTAATCAACAGAGTACCTCATCTGATTATGAAAAGTTATATAATGTTTGCATCGGGTGCATGGACTTCGTATTTTAGTAGTAAAAATGAACCATGGCTGCGGGACTGGTTGCGGCCAGCACGGACTTGTGCTATTGTAAATGAGTTGCACCTCCTGTGCCTACCAGTGTCGTCCTTTTAAAATCCAGGACTTTAACCCTGTCATGGACCCCAAGTAGGAATGCAGCGGGTCAGGTTTGTTTGGGTGGTGGGTTAATATGGATCCAGAACGTTGGAACAGGACTGTCGCAAGAAGGAGCTGCAACGGAGCAGCTTGAGCCCCCGCTATCAATACAACCTGTAGCGTTCCACTGTTTAATAAAAGGTGAACTCTAAGAGTTAATGAAATGTTTAAGTAATGGGTCTCCCCTGTGAGGGATGGAAAGTGTCAATAAAAATGTTATTTTTCTCTTTTTTAGTTAACAAAAATAAACCTCTGGATGTCCTTTAGCTCAGGGACGAGCTATGTTTAACCAAGGGGGAATATGACGCCCCTGGACCATTCAGGTCATCACAGGATACTGCACAAACTGCCCTCCCCGTGCAATATTCACCCTCCATGGTTCTGGATTTCTGTCCTGCAGTACTGCCTCCACCAGTATTCACAAATCCTAGTTACACCTCGCACCACACCTGTCAGACACACCAGTGGGCTGCTTAAGCTGGAATAGGGCAGTTTACCTAGGGGTCAGAAAGAGTGGTGGGACGGGGGAAGTCAGCAAGGGAGGAAGTGCAGAGCAAAGCTGACAGGCAGAACAGAAGTAGCTCCCAGTGTGAGGAGGTGGCAGTAGCATCTCCCCAGAGTTGAGTGGTAGCCCTTGAGCTGTGAGGAGCTCTGAGGAATCTGGGAGTTGGAGCTCCCAGGGGAGAAGTAGACTAAGTCGTAGGCGGTGGTCTGGACCTAGAGGAGTCGGACCCACGGTCGCAGGGGATTGAGGCTAGGTGCCTGGAACCCGTCAAGGAGGACGGTCGTTTCGGATGATGGGAGAAAAGCAGGTTAAATACCGCGCCAAACCACAGGAATCAAGATGAAAAAGTTATTCTCTTTTCTTTATTTTCACAGGTCTACGCGTTTCAAGGACATATCCGTCCTCTTCCTCAGGACAAATGCAGAGAACACTATCATAGTGTTCTCTGCATTTGTCCTGAGGAAGAGGACGGATATGTCCTTGAAACGCGTAGACCTGTGAAAATAAAGAAAAGAGAATTACTTTTTCATCTTGATTCCTGTGGTTTGGCGCGGTATTTAACCTGCTTTTCTCCCATCATCCGAAACTACTCTGCTGTTGCGGGACTGCTGCCTTCCACGTTTGTTTCATGCTACTAAAGGAGTTGTGACTGACACAACCCCATCAGGTGAGTGCTTCTATTGCACATTCACTTTTCCATCTGTTATACCGGATAAGACCCTATTTTGCGCCTTTTTCCCACAGTTTATTTTATCTTAAGGAGGACGGTCGGCAGCCTGGTCCTATCACCGATCTGGGACCGAAGGCACATCAGGGTACAAGGACCCTAGGTCGGGGTGAAGCTTCAGGTGACCCGGCAATTAACCTGAGGAGGACAGGGCATTTATGGACTTTTCCCATCAAGCTCAGAGGTTGGGGGCACTAGCACAACGAGGGGGGATAGGGCTTTCCTTGCTAGCGTCCCACTGAATTCCCAAGCGTGAGCTCCTGAGAGCAGGCTCCTTCACTTAGCCATAGTGGGGAGCAGGGCCGGGACAGCTCCAAGCTACCGAGCCACAACGGACAATCTAAATTTTTGTGCCAGGAGGCAGGTTACGAACCACCAGGCAGTGCTGCAGGGGACAGGACCCGGACGAGTTCCCCTCGAGAGACAACGGCAGTCAGAGACTTGGTTTACCCTGTTGTCAGCGTCTGCTTCATTGCTGAGTGAGTACCCGACTGACCCCTGCATTGCGTCCCGGCATCACCATCCAGAGTCCAAGGGCCTATCCCTACCCGTGGAGGTCATCTAGCTGCCCCACTCCATCACCCCGGGTACTCCCAATGGCAGCGGCGGTACTCCCAATTACTGCACACCACGGGTGGCTTCACAAACTATACCAAAACCCCTGTAAATACTCCCTTTTCATTTGAGTGTGGCCCCTAAGCCCCTGGATCCGGAGACCCTCGAGCCACGAGCAATCCGCTGCAGGGGCGGCACAAATCTATCTGGAGGAGAAATTGGCAGTGTAAAGGGCCATTTACACGCTGCCACATCGCTAACGATATATCGTCGGGGTCACGGTGTTTGTGACGCACATCCGGCATCGTTAGCGACATCGCAGCGTGTGACACCAAGGAGCGACGTTCAATGATCGCAAAAACATCAAAAATCGTTGATCGTTGAAACGTCGCTCCATTACCAAATATCATTGGTGGGGCTTGCCGCAGGTTGTTCCTTGTTTCTGCAGCATCACACATCGCTATGTGTGACACCGCAGGAGTGACGAACATCTCCTTACCTGAATCCACCGGGAATGAGGAAGCAAGGAGGTGGGCGTCATGTTCCGGCCGCTTATCTCCGCCCCTCCTCTGCTATTGGACAGCTGCCGTGTGATGTCGCTGTGGCGTCCTTAGAAAGGAGGCGGATCGCCGGCTAGAGCGACGTCTCAGGGAAGGTAAGTCCGTGTGACGGGTATAAGCGATGTTGTGCGCCACGGGCAGCGATTTGCCTGTGACGTACAGCCGATGGGGGTGGGTACGCTCGCTATCGATATCGATATCGCAGCGTGTAAAGTACCCTTAAGGCCCTGTGTGCACTAGAAAAAGGAATTTTCTTAAGAAAATTCTGGAGGCTCAGTAAGATTTCCGCACCTGCGGGAAAATACCGCACCGAAATCCGCATCCAAATCCGCATGCGGTTTGTTGTGTTTTGCTGCGGATTTGGTGCGGAAATGCCGCAGCCAGCGTCAGACTGGCTACTGGAGGAATTTCTAGTAATACCAGGCCTGGCCGCGGTTACCTGCACTGAACTCCGGAGCTCCCACCTGAGCTCCGGAGTGCAGCCTAGACTAAACTGTGAGCACTGAGTGATTAATTCCCCGACGCTTGCAGCCTAGACTAAACTACGAGCACCGAGTGATTGATTCCTCGGCGATTGCCATTTAGTTCAGGCCGTGCTGATCTCCGGAGCTCAGGTGACAGCTCCGGAGTGCAGCCCGGCCTCTCTACAGCTGTCAACTGAGCTCCGGAGATCAGCCCAGCCTGAACTAAACAGCAATCGCTGGGGAAACAATCACTCGGCGCTCACAGTTTAGTCTACGCTGCACTCCGGAGCTCAGGTGACAGCTCCAAAGTCCAGTGCATGTAACCGCGGCCAAGAATGGTATTACTGAAGATTCCTCCAGTAGCCAGTCCCGCAGATACCTGCGGAAAAGAATTGACGTGCAAAACATGCAGCTGGCAAAATCCGACTAGTGCGCACAGCTTTTTTTCCCCCATAGGATTTGCTGGTGAATCACTACAGAGATGTTATGAACATTTTCTGCAGTGAAACATGCAGCAAATCCGCGGGTAATCCGTGGGAAATTCCATCTAGTGCGCACAAGGCCTAAAGGTAATGGATGTAGCCCCTCTTGTAGTGCCCCCGCGGAGTGAGATGATGATATGATGCAGGGCAACTGTAGGCTCCCGTGGAAAGGATTACTAGGCAGTGGTAGAGCCCCTGCCCTCAGAGCATTGGCCCACAGTATTAACGGCCAGGGGTGTAGTCGATTAAATCACAAAGAGCTCCGGCACACCACAAAGAAATGAGAAAAGGACCTTGGATGGTGCTAAACATTTTATTGAAATAAAAAATAGTCTGTCCCCAACGTTTCAGTCCTAATTGGACCTTTTTCAAGGACTATATCAGTCTAGTGACATAAAAGAAAAAATATACAGTGTTACAAAAAGGAAATGAAACAATAATCAAAATCAAAACATACCATGATAAAATAAATCACATATCATGAACATGGTTCAGAAGAATAACATCTCCACATGTAAAATACAAACATTTACATAAACATCCATGTATAGAAGTCTAGAAATCTCCTAAGCTATGAGAAGTCTGTGGAAACATGTATATTTCATTACAAAATAGAAGTGACGAAAATTATTTAATACGTAAACATACCATGCACAACCTGTCTCCTCCCTACATCTGTGACCTAGTCTCCCGGTACCTACCTGCACGCATCCTCAGATCCTCACAAGATCTCCTTCTCTGCTCCTCCCTTATCTCCTCTTCTCACAATCGCGTACAAGACTTCTCCCGTGCATCCCCCATACTCTGGAATGCTCTACCTCAGCACATCAGACTCTCCCCTACCGTGGAAAGCTTCAAGAGGAACCTCAAGACCCACCTCTTCCAACAAGCCTACAACCTACAATAGCCCTCAGTCCAGTAGACCACTGCGCAAAAAGCTCTGTCCTCACCTATCGTACCATCACCCATTCCCTGTAGACTGTGAGCCCTCGCGGGCAGGGTCCTCTCTCCTCCTATACCAGTCTGTTATGTTCTGTTAATGATTGTTGTACTTATACCCTTTCACTTGTAAAGCGCCATGGAATACATGGCGCTATAATAATAAATAATAATAATAATAATAATAACCACGACTATGCCATGTCTGTACTGCACTGAATAAATCACCTGGTCACTCAGCTGGATCGCTTTCCTTCATCTCTATCCTGCAGTACTGCCTCCACCAGCATTCACAAATCCTAGTTACACCTCGCACCACACCTGTCAGGCACACTAGTGGGCTGCTTAAGCTGGAATAGGGCAGTTCACCTAGGGGTCAGACAGAGTGGTGGGAGGGGGGAAGTCAGCGAGGGAGGAAGTGCCTCAAATTCCTGGCGTCACAAACAGGATACGAACTGGGCCCGCTAACCTGGGTGACGTGCGCCTTGAAAACTAAAGCTGCGATGTTGGAGTCCCGTTCCCACCATTTTTTGCCATCTTTGGCGCCAAAACGCCATCTTCCAGACCAAAAGCGTGCAAAGCCAAAGCCCCGCCCTTCATCCTGAGAGTATGCCCGGAACGTAGTTCCCAGAGGGCCCCAGCGCGACAGTGAGTGGCTGGCGAAAACCGAGGGGGCGTGACAGCATGTAACAGCGGAAGTGAAGCAGCGATGCCAGGATTCTGCCATAACGTTCCTGGGTACCGCAGAGGCAAGATGGCGGCTGCACGAGACTGGTCACCAAAGCGCGCTGCTCCTAGGACCGCGACCTGGATCGAGCAAGAAACTGAACAACTCTGCAGGAGGATGCGGACGCAGTTCCTCTTTATCCTGGACCATTGGAGGGAAGAGATGAGGAGCCTGGCAATGGCAGTGCGAGCCCGTGAGATCGAAGTTCTACGTGAGGAGCGGGTAAGCAGCTACCCAGTCCCGATTGACCCGGCCTATATGGCTGCGGGGTCCGGTCTCCCCCCCCCTGTTGCAAGCACTCCACCACTGTCACCCTCGTCCTTTGCGGATGCCGAGCTGCCTACCCCAACACCGGCAGCGGAACCTCCATTCCCCATTTGTAGAGAACAAGCTGCAGAGCCTCCGACCCAACCACCCGACCAGGTCACGACAGTGGTTACCCCAACACCGGCCCGACCAGACTTGACCGCATCACCGGACCCGTACCTTGATACGGAGCACCCGGACTCTGCACCCCCGGCTGCGGAGCAGTCGGTCCCTTTTCCCATTGTGACGGAGGCGGAACCCGAGGAGCTGCCAGCTCTGCCACCGCACAGCATCCCGGTAGCTGCTGGGGTCATGGGAGTCCACTTATGAGAGCTATCAGTGAGGCAGGCGAGGCCAGACGCTGACGTCTCTTACTGGGAAAGAGAACGACAGCTGGAGAAATTGCAACTAGAAGTGACAACCCGAGATCAGTGATGACGGGAGATTGCTTCCCGTACCCAGAGAGAAAAGGAGCATTTAAGGAACAGCACCTTCCGAGTCAGAGGGCCATGGTACCATGAACTTGTGGAGCGCTTTGACCCCGACCAGGGATAGGGGTTCATCCCGGAAGCAGGCCTCATGGCTGTGGTGTTTGTGTCCTGGCGAGATGTGGCACAGCACCTCCCCAGGGGGCATCCTGGGCGGAATCTGGAGCCGGGAGACATGGTTTCATACACCCGGCATTGTGGCGAGCGGCTGGTATGCCCTAGATGTAACCAAGCATGTGATGATCAATGAAAAGATCCTGCCGGCGTCCGTGGTGCGTGGTCACAAGGAATCGTGGTTACGGGACCCGGCTATCTAAAGTTAGAATGTTAAAAATCTGTGTTTTCTTTTATTATTTTTCTTAGTTTTGTTATTTTGTTGAAAAATGATAAGTGATGCTATTATATGAAAAATGATGATTACCGGGTTTTTTTTTAAACATCTTTTTATTGAATTTTAACCGAATTTCTTTTACAATCTGCTCTTATACAAAGAGCATTTCATTGATGACATTATAATCAAAACAGTCCCGCCCACCCCTCCCCCCGCTCTGCGTGTGACCAGAAGCAACTTAAAATGGTAACTTATGTAATTGGTATGTGTCCATTGAGCAGTTCAAGAAGGTACCAAGAGGTCTGTCCAAACTGAGATTTAAGTCTATCCTTAAGCACTGTAGCCAAGTTAGGTATAAATAAAGACCATGTTTCAAAGAAACGCTTAGTCAACTTCTCCTTATTCGACAGTGCATCCAGCCAGTCCATTTTGAATATGAACATTAGTTTTGTTTGGATAAACGCTAGAGAGGGTGCTTCAGGATTTACCCAGAGATGTAGGATACTTTTCCTAGTGGCCAAGGCCCAAATAGTTAACATTGCCCTGGTACCTCTCGGAAGACTTTGTTGAGCCTCCTCCAACATGTTAAAAATCGCCCACTGTGGTGTCAGAGCAAACTGAATATTGTATGTGTTTTGTAAGACTGAGTGAACGCTTCTCCATACTCCCTGTATCTGAACACAGTCCCATAAGTGGTGAAACAGGTCAGTGTCTCTTATGCCACATTTAGAACAAGAGTATAAGGCATTTGTGTCCATTTTTGATTGAATTTTTAGAGTAATATATGCTCTATGTAGAATCATCAAGGCCATATCTGTGTAGCTACTGGACGACAGAAATTTACGTTGCAACAGCGTGGCTTGTAAAAAATCCTTTACCTCGAACTCTGGCATGTCTACCTTCCATTTTGCTGGACCTGTTGTTTTCCCCTCCCATGTCCAAACTGTACGCAACATTGAATAAACCTGACTAGTCGAGGACGCCTGGCTTCTTGCCCTCCTAAGAAAGTTATCCACACTTCCTCCAAGATCTCCCTTTGGCTTGTCAACAAGATATTTTTGTGCCAAGCTACGCGCCTGAAGAAAAAGAAAAGGCTGACCCACAAAAGCTGGAAATCGGTGTGCCGCCTTCTCGTAAGAAAGCAACGACCAATAAGGCTCCATTAGATCTGCAGCATAAGCACAACCCTGCATTGACAATGTTTCATAAATCCTCGGAGGGCGACCCTGGAGGAATCTCGGATTTCCAATAAAGGGTTGAAATGGGGAACTTGAAGTGTTAATTTTACCAAGTTTCCTCACCTTCCTCCACGTTTGTATAGTATGCCATAGTGTTGGATAATCCCTAACCTCACTCGGTATTTCCTCGTTCCCTAAATGCAGCAATGCTGTTAACGAGACTTGTGAACATAGCTGTTGTTCCAATTGTAGATTGGCAAAGTGAGATACTCCTCGCACCCAGTCCACCACATATCTAAAATTTGCTGCTAGATTATATCTGCCCAGATCTGGAAGATTTATGCCCCCTGCCCCTTTTGGTAATTGAAGCTTGATTAAGCTGATCCTAGTACGCCCCTTGTGCCCCCAAATGAATTTTCCAAAGGATGAATTTAGTAGCTTAATATCTGATTTGCGTAGAAGCAACGGGAGAGTCTGAAATAAGAACATTATTTTGGGGAATGCTACCATTTTAATGAAGTGACATCGGCCCGAAAAGGATATTTTCAGATGTTTCCAAGATTGGAGTAGATGTATTAATGAATTTATAAGAGGCTTATAATTAATTTGATATAGTAACAAGGGGTTTGCTGGGAGCTGAATCCCCAAATATTTAATGGACCTAGTACACCACTGGAAGGGAAATAAGTTATCAATTTTACCCGATTTGTACATTGCCAATGCCTCAGTTTTTTTGTAATTTACCCTGAAGCCTGAGGCCTTTCCAAAATTATTCAATGTGTTCATTATCTCTGGAATCGCTTGAGAGGGATTGGCAAGAAACAATAAAATATCATCGGCAAAAGCCAAAAGTTTAATTGTTGTCCCACCGACTCTCATGCCCTGAAATATTGCTAAATTATGTAGGGTCCTCAACATTGGGTCCAGAGCCAAATTAAACAATAAAGGTGACAAGGGACACCCCTGCCTCGTTCCCCTCTGTACCTCAAATGGCTCAGAGAATGTATTATTTATAGATAGTCTGGATTTGGGTTCCGTGTATATCATCTTGACTGCTTTGCAAAACCAGGATCCCGCCTGGCGACATGCCAAAAGATTATGTAAATAGGCCCAAGAGACCCTGTCAAAGGCCTTGTCCGCATCAAGGCTAACTACTATATGTTTGGTACATCTATGCTTCCTGCTATAAGAGATAGCCCCAATAGCCGTCCTGATGTTATAGGTGATGGATTTCCCGTGCACGAATCCCGTTTGGAAGGGCAGAATAAGATCTGGAATCACTTGTTGTAATCTACCAGCTAGTATTTTAGTAAAGATTTTAAAATCAGAGTTGAGTAATGAGATGGGTCTGTATCCCTCCACCTGTAGTGGGTCTTTTCCTGGCTTAGGTAATACTATAATGTTTGCCTCATTGAACCTGTCGGGAATTATTCTATCTGTGACTATCTTATTATACACTGCACATAGATGAGGACCGATAGAGGCTCCCAAGATCTTATAATATTCGTTACTAAATCCGTCGGGCCCTGGGCTTTTGGCTAGTTTAAGAGTGCCAATAGTTTTTACTATTTCTGAAATATTTATAGGGGCGTTTAGTACTACTCTTTGTTCCTCTGTCAAGATGGGCGCTACGGTACCATGGATAAAATCAGCTTCCCCGTCAACCTCCCTCGGTTCCGCCTCATACAGCGAGCCAAAGAATGCCCTGAACTCCTCCACTATTTCCTCATCTTTTGTTACCATGGTACCATCTTTCTTTTTGATTTTGTGGATTCTAGTGGTGGTTCTAAAGGGTTTGGTTAAAGAAGCTAGTAATTTCCCAGGTTTGTTGCCCCATTTAAAGTATTTATGTTTCTGGTAGTCCAGGTTACTAAGTGCCATCTCATGGGCCAAGGTGTCCGCCGCCTCCTTGGCCTCTAAGAAATGTTGTTTTGTCGCATCCGTGTTGTTATTTTTAAAATCTTTATATGCCTACGTGAGAAGTTTTTGTGCTGATATAGTTTGTTCCAGGAGCTTTTTTCTCTTATGGCTGACATATGATATTATCTGACCTCTTACTACTGCCTTGGAGGCAGCCCAATACAAACCAGCGTCCCCACTATGCTCGTGATTATCCTTCTCATAAAAGCTCCAGTAGTTTTGTAAAGAAGCTTTGAAATCCTCAGATTGATATAAATATGAAGGAAACCTCCACCTTCTTTCCCGTAGTATTGTGGTAGATAATAAATTAAAAGTAACCGGTGCATGATCCGAAATACAGATGTCTAGGATGTTGGAGGAAAGTAAATGTGGCATCAGTGCTGGGCTTAGTAGCCAATAGTCAATCCGTGTATGTAAGTCATGGACATGTGAATAAAATGTATAGTCTTTATCTATTGGGTGCTGCATGCGCCATGTGTCTATTAGTCCCAATTGATTGACGAGATATTGCAAACCACTATGGAGCGCCAATAGAGGAGATGGCTGGGGACTTGACCTGTCTAAAATTCCATCATGAGCCTCATTGAAATCTCTGCCTACAATTAAATTAGTCATATCCCAACCTGTGATACTTTCGATCAATCTGGCTCTGAACTGTGGATCAGGAATATTTGGTGCATATATGTTTGCTAAGTTATAGATAGTGCCCTCTATCTTCACTTTCACCAATAATAATCTCCCCATAGGGTCCTCTGAAACCTCCAGAACTTCATGACTAATATGCTTGTTGATCAATATAGCTACCCCTCTTTGTTTTCTCGTAAATGACGCTTCTGCGCATACGGCATATTTTCTGCTGTGAAGAAATGGGTGATTGCCCTTCATCCAGTGTGTTTCCTGTAAGAAGACAATATGGCAATTTAAACGATGTAGATAATTTAAAACTTTTTTCCTCTTAATAGGAGAGTTTAACCCGTTAACATTCCAGGAGCACCAATACAGCGATTTAATCGTGGACACATTTGTGCTCTCTGTGTTAGTCATTTATCCTATTCCAGAAGGAGGAATTAATTGTAAAATTATAAACAACCTATTTGGGTTCCCTCGTCCATCCCAGCGAGTAAACGCGACAACCCATATGAGAGCTAAACTAAAGGTACGCACGCAGAGCCCCCTAACCCCTTCCCATCTAAACAAAAACCTTAATCTAATGGCAATGTCACCTGCCTCTCTGGCAGTCCTGACACTGAAAAAAAAAAGGAAAAACAGAATGAACATCAGAACTGTAGCACAGTGACGTCTCCGATTTAAGTGTCTGTGTTGACTGCTGGCGAAGCTCCATTTTCCTGAAGAAGGTAATTTAAAGCCAACTTAGGATCTTCAAAAGTCCAATTCTTTCCCCCTGTAGTGAAGCGTAGAACAGCAGGATACAGTAGACTGAAGCGAATATTTTTTTCCGCCAATAGTTTGCATACTGGATTGAAGGCTTTGCGTCTTGTTGTCAAGGCTGCTGAGTAATCTTGGAACAAAAGCAGTTTAGAGTTATTGTAGGTAAGTGAGCGATTTTTTCTAAATGCTGTCAGCAATCTGATCTTGTCTTGGAAGTCCAGGACCTTAAAAATTACTTGTCTGGGTCTGACCTCTCCATCATTTCGAGGTGGGCCCACTCTGTGGGCCCTTTCAATAGCAATTGGCCCCGACTTTAGATCCAATTTCAAAGCTCCTGGTAGCCATTCTGAAGTGAGTTTCAGTAGATCAGCTTGCCGAACCGATTCAGGGACGCCCACCAACCTTAAATTATTGCGTCTGGACCTGTTCTCAAGATCATCTACCTTGTCCAGCAATGCAGCAATGTCCTTATTCCTGCTCTCCAGCATCTCTGAAATTTCCTTTACAGAGTCCTCCATGTCAGAGACCCTCTGCTCCACATCTGTTAGCCTTGAACCCTGGGCATTAACTTGGGTGACTATAACGTCTAATGAAGACTGGAAGGATGCCAGCCGCCCATCAATCACCGGCATCAAGAGATCCGTGATGGCCTTAGCAGTGGCCTGGGGTGGGTCTGTAGTTGCCTCAGGGGAAGCCCCTGGTGATGGGGGTGCATTTTGGTTTCGTCTTTGCGGTCTAATTCCTTTACTTGGTTGTGTGGCATTGCTCTTACCCACAAATTTATCCATAGTAAGAACTGTAAATATGGAGCTTCTTTAGAGACTGTGGTGACGTCACAATAAAATAAGCTTAATTACATCTGTGTGGTAAACTTGGCTGTTTCACAATTATTTCCACGCTGTGTATGAGAGTGTATAGATGTTACTTGAAAAAGAGCAGTCAGAAGGGCAGGAGGCAGGCCAGATGACTGATCCCACTTTTTTTTGTTTTTCACCCTCTTCTATACTGTCAGTGCTGGTGAAGTGGTGAAGTAGGGGTTAATCAAGTTGAGCTGTGATGCACTTCAGGCTTATCTGCCTCTGTTTACTGTTGCAGATTACAGGCCTTGTGCAGCAGCCATTTAAGATGAGACCTGCAGGGATGTATCTGCCCCCTTCACAGCCCCCTGTTTATCTCCTGACCTGCTGTCACAGCCGAATGTCTCCAGGGGCTCTCAGCTCCCTCCTCACTCACAGTATCTCAGACGGTGGGCCTGTCCACGGAGCTCTGTGTGACAGGTAAACACAGCATGCAGTCCTGTTTGCTGAGCTTGCTGCTGCTCGGTGTTTCACTATTTCTTCTGTGGCAGGGAAGACGATGCTGAAGTTGGTTTCTTATTCGTCCAGTTTCTTATTCGGGGCTGAAGTTGGTTTCTTATTCGTCAGTTTCTTATTCGGCAATTTAGTTTTTTCAGTTTTTATGCATTTAAAAACAAAAATAACACATGACAATAATAAAATACAATGCACTGAGGTGCCCTAATATACATACACTCAAAACCAGCTGCGAAAATTATAAAACTGGCAAAAAACTGAAAAAACTAAATTGCCGAATAAGAAACTGACGAATAAGAAACCAACTTCAGCCCCGAATAAGAAACTGGACGAATAAGAAACCAACTTCAGCATCGTAGTATAGAGAAGAATAAAACTGCACCCGCCGGTTGTCACCGGAAAAGTGTAATTTTAACATTTTACTACTTTGTCTTGACATGTGGTGTGTAATATAGTCAGGCACATCCTGTTTATTTTTTCAAGGAGGGACTCTGAAACTCGCAAAGCCTATGCAGACAATGAAAGAACTGCAAAAAAATAGAAGGAAGAGGGACTTTCAGGGCCGCCACTAGGAATTTCAGGGCATAATGCCATAATGGCAACATTTTTGGGGGACGCTTGGGACTCCGCCCAGGCTCCACCCCAGCTCCGCCCCCACCCATCAAACTTCCTACAGTCGCACAGCACTGCGAGGGTGGCACACAGCACTGCAAGGGTGGCAGGAGGCTCACAGAAGAGAGGCAGGAGGCTCACAGCAGAGAGGTAGGAGGCTCACAGCAGAGAGGCAGGAGGCTCACTGCAGAGAGGCAGGAGGCTTACAGCAGAGAGGCAGGAGGCTCACAGAAGGGAGGCAGGAGGATCACAGAAGGGAGGCAGGTGGATCACAGAAGGGAGGCAGGAGGCTTACAGAAGGGAGGCAGGAGGCTCACAGCAGAGAGGCAGGAGGCTCACAGCAGAGAAACAGGAGGCTCACAGCAGAGAGGAAGGAGGCTCACAGCAGAGGGAGGCTCAAAGCAGAGGGAGGGTCAAAGGAGAGAGGCCAGGAGGATCACAGCAGAGGGAGGCTCACAGCAGAGAGGCCAAGAGGCTCACAGCAGAGAGGCCAAGAGGCTCACAGCAGAGAGGCCAAGAGGCTCACAGTAGAGAGTTTGATGACATGGACACCCAATGCCTCTCATGGGTTAAAGTTTCTTAACATTCAGCCAGACGTATTGTTCTTATGTGTGCTAAGTCATGTTTGCTTAGCTATTATCTCTCCAGACTCTTCCAGTAATCATTGTATTGTAGTTGTGTATTGCTAATGTTATTACCTTAGTAGCCATTATCTAGTCTGTGCATTCCAGACTACATGTATACCCTCAGTCTTTCTGTAGACATCATTTGGATGAACACATTGTCCATGCAGCTTGAGATTCATCCAATGGAAGAGGCGATCTTGTCCAACTAATCGATGAGGATGCAGTGTATCCAAGTGGAAGGCTGTGGCTATAAAAGGGATTTCTTTAAGCCACCAGGTTGATGAAGGTTGATGGATGCTGATGGATACAGTGTAAGCTCTTAGGAGATGACTAGAGGATCAGGATACCTTATGGCTTCAATCTAGGGACTCCGGTTCCGGTTGGAGACCATATCCACAGTCTAGGGATTTCGACTCCGGCTGCCAGGATTGTATCATCATACAGGACTACCTAAGGAGGACACTCAGGTTGGGACAATTCGGTCACCTGCTACAAACTTTGCAGACCTCACACAGCTTCCTAAATCTGGCGCTAATCCTATCTCGGTGGGTGGCCATTATACTAGCAAACACTGAGTAAACTTAGTGGCATCCTAAGGGCGGCTGTGCACGTTGCAACATCGCACGTGCGATGTCGGTGGGGTAAAATCGAAAGTGACGCACATCCGGCGTCACTTTCGACATCGTTGTGTGCAAATTCTAGATGATACGATAAACGAGCGCAAAAGCATCGTTATCGTATCATCGTTGCAAGCTCCGACTTTTCCATAATTTTGCTGCAGCGATGGTACGATGCTGTTCCTCCTTCCTGCGGCAGCACACATCGCTGTGTGTTATGCCGCATGAGCGAGGAACTTCACCTTACCTGCCGCCGGCGGCTCTACGGAAGGAAGGAAGTGGGCGGGATGTTTACATCCTGCTCATCTCCGCCCCTCCGCTGCTATTAGCCGCCTGCCGTGTGACGTCGCTATGACGCCGCACGACCCGCCCCCTTAGGAAGGAAGTGGGTCGTCGACCAAAGCGACGGTGCAGGGCAGGTGAGTGCATGTGGAGCTGGCGTAGTGATAATTTTCGCTACTCCAGCTATCATAAAATATCGTACCTGCGACGGGGGCGGGGACTATCGCGTGCGACATCGCAGCATCGGCTTGCGATGTCGCAACGTGCAAAGCCCGCCTAAAAGTGGCAGTTGGACTTCCATTAGTGTCCCACTAGTGCAAATCTATTTGCAGCACCTCTGCATTGCACACTCAAACTCATTGTTACTAAGCCATTATACTAGCAAACACTGAGTAAACTTAGTGGCATCCAAAAAGTGGCAGTTGGACTTCCATTAGTGTCCCACTAGTGCAAATCTATTTGCAGCACCTCTGCATTGCACACTCAAACTCATTTTTACTAACTTATTATACTAGCAAACTGTGCTGCCATTTTAAGGGCCATTGTTTCATTGTCCGGGATAGTTATTGATGTTTATTCTGCTGTCAATAAAGGTAGACGATCGCTGCAATCTACACCACCTCTCAATTTTTAGTACCACATATTAAGTGCACAATCTTGTCGCAATCAAAATGAGTGTCAAAATGACAGATGCTGGTGGAAAGGGGAAGAGGCGTGTTGGAAAAGGAAAAAAAAGGTTTGTCCGTGGGGAAGGTGGCAAAGCTCCATTAACATCTGCTGAAGATAGACCATCTTCCAGCAAAAGTAAGATGTCTTCTACTTACCGTGGACAATCCGATGTGCTCCCTTTTTTACGGACACGAACAACTGGAACAAGGGTAGATGATGGCCAAAAAAGGAAAATGCTTGAATGGATCTCAAGTGGTCCAACAAGTGCCCTCTCCGCCACCTCAACTACCAAATCCAAAAACACCAGTCCTCTGAGTTGTCATCCCAATCACACTTGCTTTCTCCCAGCTCTGAAGTCTCCATCCACCCTGCACAGTATGGTGGAACTGAGATGGCTGAGTCTGAAGAACTGTTCAGTCACACTATATCCTGGGAATCAGAGGTCTGCTCCCAAGCTACAGTGAGTACAGACCAGGAAATGGTCTGCAGTGATGCCCAGAACCTTTGTGACTCTGATTCAGGCCGTGAGGACCAGGTTTCTGAGCATAATGTTGACCCTTTTTCACAAACTGTAACACCTGTTGTTATAGACAATGAGGAACATACTGATGACGATGAGATGCAGATACCAGATTGGGATGGCAACTTAAATATTCGATCAGGGCAAGAAGAGGCTCGGTCTGAGGGTGAGGGG
Organism: Anomaloglossus baeobatrachus; assembly: GCF_048569485.1. NCBI lineage: Eukaryota > Metazoa > Chordata > Amphibia > Anura > Aromobatidae > Anomaloglossus > Anomaloglossus baeobatrachus. Next base: position 307,999,785 of record NC_134354.1, read on the forward strand.
AGTGCAAACACAACAATTGATGAGGAAGTTCTAGATCCCACCTACTGTCAACCCACAGTCAGGCACTCGAGGAGGTCAACAGAGGTGGTGGAGGAGGATGCAACTGATGACGAAGTTACCTTGCGCCTTCCTGGACAGAGTCGGAGCACTGGTAGCACATCTACAACTGCATCCTCAGCCACCACTCTGCCTCTGAGAACTAGTCGGGGTGGATCAGCAGTTCGCATGCCCTCTAATCCTTGCCTAGCCTGGTCCTTTTTTGACATAGCAAAAGATCGCCCAAATTATGTGATCTGTAAAATTTGTCGTGATTCTGTTAGTAGAAGGCAAAACCTCAGCAGTTTGACAACTTCTTCCATGAATCGTCACATGAATAAATATCATATGTCCCAGTGGGAAGCTCACCGTGCTGCAATGCGGCTTAGCGGAGTGAACCATCCACCGCCTGCCCCTTCCAGTGCATCCGCGCGCTCTTCATCTTCTAGGACTGTGGGGACAGCTGTCACACCTGGTTTTCCACGCACAACTTCCATCACTGTAACCGAAACTGGCAGTTTGCTTGGTAGGTTGTCAGTTGGTTTCGAAAGGGGAAAGAAGTGCGTGTGTACAGCTCTCTCAGACATCGATAGCACCAACGTTGGATGAAGGCAACATAATGTCTACGCCTGCACTTTCCTCACAAACCTGCATTTCTCCAGGGACACCCTACTCACCACCGTCTACACACAGCAGCCAGATCTCTGTCCCTCAGATGTGGACAAATAAAAGGCCATTTCCTGCGACCCATGGCAAAGCTAAGCCTCTGTAAGCTCTTGGCTACCGAAATGCTGCCTTTCCACCTGGTGGACACACAGGATTTTAGAGACCTTATGTCTGTCGCTGTGCCCCAGTACCAGATGCCCAGTCGCCACTACTTCTCTAAGAAAGGTGTGCCTGCACTACACCAGCATGTCGCACACAACATCACCGCTTCCTTGAGAAACTCTGTGTGTTAACTGGTGCATTTCACCACCGATACTTGGACCAGTAAGCATGGACAGGGACGTTACATGTCACTGACTGGGCACTGGGTAACTATGGTGATAGATGGTGAAGGGTCTGCTGCACAAGTCTTGCCGTCCCCACGACTTGTGTGTCAATCCTCTGTCTGTCCAAGTTCCGCCTCTGCTTCTGCCTCCTCAACATCATCTGGGTCCTCCACCTGTGCCCCAAGCCTGCCTGGTCAGGCCTCCAGCGTTCTAACTGCGTAGAAGGAATCACGCACCCCTCATTACTATGCTGGCAGCAGAGTGCAACGGCATCAGGCAGTCTTTAGCTTGAAATGTCTTGGAAATAAGAGTCACACAGCGGCTGAGTTGTGGGCAGCTCTGGAGACTGAGTTTAAAAAATGGTTGTCTCCACTGAACCTGCAGCCTGGTAAGACCATGTGCGACAATGCTGCAAACCTGGGTGCGGCCCTTCGCCTGGGCAAGGTGACACACGTGCCTTGTATGGCTCACGTGTAGAACCTTGTCGTCCAGCAATTTTTAACACACTATCCCGGCCTAGATGGCCTTCTGAACAGGGCACGAAAACTGTCTGCTCACTTCCGCCGTTCAACCACCGCTGCTGAGCGACTTGCATCGCTCCAGAAGTCTTTCGGCCTGCCGGTTCATCGCCTGAAATGCGATGTGCCAACACGCTGTAATTCGACTCTCCACATGTTACAGCGACTGTGGCAGCACCGTCAAGCCCTGGTGCAATACGTCATGACGTATAGCCTGGGCCAACGAGATGCAGAGGTTGGGCAGATCACCCTGATGGAGTGGTCTCAGATCAATGACCTATGCACCCTCCTGCACAGTTTCGACATGGCGACGAATATGTTTAGCGCTGACAATGCCATTATCAGCATGACAATTTCAGTCATTTACATGCTGTAGCACACGCTAAACACTATTCGGAGTCAGGGGGTGGGACAACAGGAAGGGGAGGAACTACAGGAGGATTCATATGCGCAAGAGACAACAACATCACCAAGGTCCAGACGTTCATCATCACCAACGCGGCAGGCATGGGACCATGGGGGACAGGGATCAACAAGGGCGCATGGTAGCAGGCGAAATGTTGAGGAAGGTGCAGGAGAACATGAAGAAATGGAGGACAAATTGTCCATGGACATGGAAGACTCAGCGGATGAGGGAGACCTTGGTCAAATTTCAGTTGAAAGAGGTTGGGGGGAGATGTCAGAGGAAGAAAGAACGGTTAGCACCTCTATGCCACAAACACAGCGTGGACTTGGTCCGCATGGCTGCGCAAGACACATGAGTGCCTTCTTGCTGCACTACCTCCAACATGACCCTCGTATTGTCAAAATTAGAAGTGATGATGACTACTGGCTTGCCACACTATTAGATCCCCGGTAAAAGTCCAAATTTTGTGACATAATTCCAGCCATAGAAAGGGACGCACGTATGCAGGAGTATCAGCAGAAGCTGTTACTCGATCTTAGCTCGGCTTTTCCACAAAACAACCATGCATGTGCAGGGAGTGAATCTCCCAGTTGTGACTTGACAAACATGGGACGGTCTCGTCATCTTCAACAGTCTACCCGTACCAGTAGCACCATATCTGGTGCTGGTAACAGCAATTTTATTGAATCTTTTCATAATTTTTTTAGACCATCCTTTGCAAGGCCACCAGAGACAACAAGTCTGACACATAGTCAACAGCTGGAGAGGATGATACAGGAGTATATCCAAATGAACATCGATGCCATTACTTTACAAATGGAGCCTTGCTGATTTTGGGCTTCAAATCTTGAAAAATGACCAGACCTCTCCACTTACGCCTTGGAGATTTTGTCATGTCCAGCTGCCAGCGTTGTCTCTGAACGTGTCTTCAGTGCTGCTGGGTGTGTGCTGACAGATAAGCGCACGTGTCTGTCCAGTGACAATGTGGACAGACTAACGTTCATCAAAATAAACAAGTCATGGATCCACAAGGAATTTACTACCCCTGTGTCATCCTGGGGAGAGTAAATGCTTGTGGATTTGGAATGTGCTTGATGCAAATCTAGCTGTGAAGTGTACAACTGGGGCACAAGTGCTGCCACTGAAGGGGTGGGTGTGTGTGTGGCCCAATTTTTGGAAAAAAGGGAGACTCCGCTTGGAGTAACCCTTGCTTGCTGTGTTTTTTAAAAGGAGCCATTATGAACAAGTCATGGTTCAGCAAAGACTTTGCTACCTACCCCGGAGTCATCCTGGGGACGGTTAAGGATTGCGTATTTTTGAATGTGCTTGATGCAAATCTAGCTGTGAAGTATACAACTGGGGCAAAAGTGCTGCCACTGAAGGCGTGGGTGTGTGTGTGGCCCAATTTTTGGTAGAAAGGGAGACTCCGCTTGGAGTAACCCTTGCTTGCTGTGTTTTTTAAAAGGAGCCAAGATGAACAAGTCATGGTTCAGCAAAGACTTTGCTACCTACCCAGGGGTCATCCTGGGGACGGTTAAGGATGGCGTATTTTTGAATGTGCTTGATGCAAATCTAGCTGTGAAGTGTACAACTGGGGCACAAGTGCTGCCACTGAAGGGGTGGGTGTGTGTGTGTGGCCCAATTTTTGGAAAAAAGGGAGACTCCGCTTGGAGTAACCCTTGCTTGCTGTGTTTTTTAAAAAGAGCCAAGATGAACAGATCTGGGATCAGGAAAGACTTAGCTACCTACCCCGGTGTCATCCTGGGGACGGTTAAGGATGGCGTATTTTTGAATGTGCTTGATGCAAATCTAGCTGTGAAGTGTACAACTGGGGCACAAGTGCTGCCACTGAAGGGGTGTCTGTGTGGCCTAATTTTTGGAAAAAAGGAAGACTCCGCTTAGAGTAACCCTTGCTGTGTTTTTAAAATGGAGCCAAGATGAACAAGTCATGGTTCAGCAAAGACTTTGCTACCTACCCCGGTGTCATCCTGGGGACGGTTAAGGATGGCGTATTTTTGAATGTGCTTGATGCAAATCTAGCTGTGAAGTATACAACTGGGGCACAAGTGCTGCCACTGAAAACGTGTGTTACGGGGGGACCGGCAGATTAGGACCAGGGGGTATATATCCTAATCGCCAGTCGGGGCCCACCGTGCTTTAGATGACAAAGGAGCTGCTGGCACCTGAGGGTTAGGAGGAGACTATAGAGCTGGATGGCTCTGAGATAACCCAGAAACTCTGGGAACCGGTCACGTGTGTTGGGACACGTCAGACCGGACAACAACCCGATTAGCGTTTTGGTGCACCTAGCGCTACACCAACCACGTGTGCAGGAAACACGTCAGGCCGGGTGGTAACCAGGTAGCGTTGACCGGAAGACCGCCACGAAAGCGCCCTGTCGGCCACGTGTGTAGGACACGTCAGGCCGAGCGGTCCTCCGATTAGCGTTTCAGGCCACCTCTAGACTGGCCACGTGTGTGTAGGACACGTCAGGCCAGATGGGTACACCAGTAGCGTTGACCGGGAAGCCGAGGAAAATAAGGAACAACCTGTTAACTCCACAGGGGTCCTGGAGTACGCTGTCCGTGCGCGTAGGGGGCACAACCGGACAGGTGGCGCAGCAGGTGCGTTGTCCGTGTGCGTAGGGGGCGCAATTGGACAGGTGGCGCAGCAGGTGCGTTGTCCGTGTGCGTAGGGGGCACAATCAGACAGGTGGCGCAGCAGGTGCGTTGTCCGTGTGCGTAGGGGGCACAATCGGACAGGAAGCACAGCAGTCGCAGCCCAGTTAACGCCACTGGGCTGCTATAGCAAGACTGGAACGGCAGGAGGGAAGCACAGCGCCTGACCCTGATGTGCCGAGCCACGAATCTTGGCGTGACAGGCACCGTTCGCCTAACCCTACCTACCGCTTTCCAACATAGGCTTATGCCGCAATGAGGCTCTAACATGGAGGTGTGCTCTGACTGAGCAAAAGTGAAGACTGCGCACCTCCATGTTGTCTCCAGCCCCTTTTATAACCTGGGTCCGCCCCAAACCCAGGGTGGAACCACCAAGGTCCAATAGCAGAGTGCCATATCATCAGTGACGTCACATGCGACCTATCCGGAACCGCCACGTCATTGATGACCTCATGGCAGCCACGCCCCAAACACTTCACCAGTCATCGTCTGATGACCAATACTGAGGTGCCAGATCATAGGGGCGGGCCTCTGCGAGCCAGTCCGGAGTTGCCACGTCATCAGGACACCTGACACCCTCTGCCCTATCAGGACGTGCCACCTCACGGACATGCTCAGTGAGGTCCTTACCGGACCTAGCCTCTGGTGCACTAAGTGCCTGAGCATGCCCAGTAGCCTGAGCAACAGGCTCAGAAAGCAGACTATCAGTTTGAGCATGCTCAGTAGGCACATCCCAGAACTTAGACACAGCACGAAGTCCAAGTACCTGTGCAAAGAGGCTGTTAGGGTTAATTGTGGGAGCATGCTCAGTAGCCTGAACTGAGGACTTAGTCTCAGACATAACACTAACAGGCTGAGCATGCTCACTAGGCAAAACACCGGGCTTAAACTCAGGCTGGGGTAAATCGGCGCACGCATGCGCACTAGCCGCCTCTCCACACTTAGACGTGGTGGAAGGAACAGCCAACTGGACGACCCGAGGCACGGCCAAGAACGGCAGCCGGCGCCTGGGCGCAACAGGAACCGCAGCAGGCTGCTTGCGGCTATGGCGGCGCCGGTTCGTAACAGCGTGGGTGTGTGTGTGGCCCAATTTTTGGTAAAAAGGGAGACTCCGCTTGGAGTAACCCTTGCTTGCTGTGTATTTTAAAAGGAGCCAAGATGAACAAGTCATGGTTCAGCAAAGACTTTGCTACCTACCCCGGTGTCATCCTGGGGACGGTTAAGGATGGCGTATTTTTGAATGTGCTTGATGCAAATCTAGCTTTGAAGTGTACAACTGGGGCACAAGTGCTGCCACTGAAGGGGTGGGTGTCTGTGTGGCCCAATTTTTGGAAAAAAGGGAGACTCCGCTTGGAGTAACCCTTGCTTGCTGTGTTTTTTAAAAGTAGCCAAGATGAACAGATCTGGGATCAGGAAAGACTTAGCTACCTACCCCGGTGTCATCCTGGGGACGGTTAAGGATGGCGTATTTTTGAATGTGCTTGATGCAAATCTAGCTGTGAAGTGTACAACTGGGGCACAAGTGCTGCCACTGAAGGGGTGGGTGTCTGTGTGGCCCAATTTTTGGAAAAAAGGGAGACTCCGCTTGGAGTAACCCTTGCTTGCTGTGTTTTTTAAAAGGAGCCAAGATGAACAGAGCTGGGATCAGGAAAGACTTAGCTACCTACCCCGGTGTCATCCTGGGGACGGTTAAGGATGGCGTATTTTTGAATGTGCTTGATGCAAATCTAGCTTTGAAGTGTACAACTGGGGCACAAGTGCTGCCACTGAAGGGGTGGGTGTCTGTGTGGCCCAATTTTTGGAAAAAAGGGAGACTCCGCTTGGAGTAACCCTTGCTTGCTGTGTTTTTTAAAAGGAGCCAAGATGAACAGAGCTGGGATCAGGAAAGACTTAGCTACCTACCCCGGTGTCATCCTGGGGATGGTTAAGGATAGCGTATTTTTGAATGTGCTTGATGCAAATCTAGCTGTGAAGTGTACAACTGGGGCACAAGTGCTGCCACTGAAGGGGTGGGTGTCTGTGTGGCCCAATTTTTGGAAAAAAGGGAGACTCCGCTTGGAGTAACCCTTGCTTGCTGTGTTTTTTAAAAGGAGCCAAGATGAACAGAGCTGGGATCAGGAAAGACTTAGCTACCTACCCCGGTGTCATCCTGGGGACGGTTAAGGATGGCGTATTTTTGAATGTGCTTGATGCAAATCTAGCTTTAAAGTGTACAACTGGGGCACAAGTGCTGCCACTGAAGGGGTGGGTGTCTGTGTGGCCCAATTTTTGGAAAAAAGGGAGACTCCGCTTGGAGTAATCCTTGCTGTGTTTCTTAAAAGGAGCCAAGATGAACAGATCTGGGATCAGCAAAGACTTTGCTACCTACCCCGGTGTCATCCTGGGGACGGTTAAGGATGGCGTATTTTTGAATGTGCTTGATGCAAATCTAGCTGTGAAGTGTACAACTGGGGCACAAGTGCTGCCACTGAAGGGGTGTCTGTGTGGCCCAATTTTTGGAAAAAAAGGGAGACTCCGCTTGAAGTCACCTTGCGGTGTTTTACATGATTTTAGAAGGGCGTGCCATGCCTATATCTGTGCCTCCTCTTTTTCCTTGTCCAGCTCTTTTGTTTTCGCATGAGTATATGTCCTTGTCACTTTCCCATGTGTTTGTGTTGTGTTGTGAGTTGTTTGTCACCTTTTGGACACCTTTGAGGGTGTTTTCTTGGTGTTTTTATGTATTTGTGATTGCCTTCCATTGTTTCCTATGCGGTTCGAGTGGTTCGCCGACCCGGTTCGCCGAACCGAACTCGACCGAGACCTCTGTTCGGCGAACCGAACTTGAGCAGAACCACGGCCGGTTCGCTCATCTCTACTGTCCACCGCCATGAACTTGAGAACAGCAGCAGCTATAGGCTTATAAGTGTTGTCTAAGTATAGTAAAAAGTAGCCATGTGCTACGCAATGAAACCACCTATAGCACCACCTGGTGGAAAACAACAGAGTTCGCTATTTTACAGTTAGGTCCAGAAATATTTGGACAGTGACACAAGTTTTGTTATTTTAGCTGTTTACAAAAACATGTTCAGAAATACAATTATATATATAATATGGGCTGAAAGTACACACTCCCAGCTGCAATATGAGAGTTTTCACATCCAAATCGGAGAAAGGGTTTAGGAATCATAGCTCTGTAATGCATAGCCTCCTCTTTTTCAAGGGACCAAAAGTAATTGGACAAGGGACTCTAAGGGCTGCAATTAACTCTGAAGGCGTCTCCCTCGTTAACCTGTAATCAATGAAGTAGTTAAAAGGTCTGGGGTTGATTACAGGTGTGTGGTTTTGCATTTGGAAGCTGTTGCTGTGACCAGACAACATGCGGTCTAAGGAACTCTCAATTGAGGTGAAGCAGAACACCCTGAGGCTGAAAAAAAAGAAAAAATCCATCAGAGAGATAGCAGACATGCTTGGAGTAGCAAAATTAACAGTCGGGTACATTCTGAGAAAAAAGGAATTGACTGGTGAGCTTGGGAACTCAAAAAGGCCTGGGCGTCCACGGATGACAACAGTGGTGGATGATCGCCGCATACTTTCTTGGGTGAAGAAGAACCCGTTCACAACATCAACTGAAGTCCAGAACACTCTCAGTGAAGTAGGTGTATCTGTCTCTAAGTCAACAGTAAAGAGAAGACTCCATGAAAGTAAATGCAAAGGGTTCACATCTAGATGCAAACCATTCATCAATTCCAAAAATAGACAGGCCAGAGTTAAATTTTCTGAAAAACACCTCATGAAGCCAGCTCAGTTCTGGAAAAGTATTCTATGGACAGATGAGACAAAGATCAACCTGTACCAGAATGATGGGAAGAAAAAAGTTTGGAGAAGAAAGGGAACGGCACATGATCCAAGGCACACCACATCCTCTGTAAAACATGGTGGAGGCAACGTGATGGAATGGGCATGCATGGCTTTCAATGGCACTGGGTCACTTGTGTTTATTGATGACATAACAGCAGACAAGAGTAGCCGGATTAATTCTGAAGTGTAACGGGATATACTTTCAGCCCAGATTCAGCCAAATGCCGCAAAGTTGATTGGACGGCGCTTCATAGTACAGATGGACAATGACCCCAAGCATACAGCCAAAGCTACCCAGGAGTTCATGAGTGCAAAAAAGTGGAACATTCTGCAATGGCCAAGTCAATCACCAGATCTTAACCCAATTGAGCATGCATTTCACTTGCTCAAATCCAGACTTAAGACGGAAAGACCCACAAACAAGCAAGACTTGAAGGCTGCGGCTGTAAAGGCCTGGCAAAGCATTAAGAAGGAGGAAACCCAGCGTTTGGTGATGTCCATGGGTTCCAGACTTAAGGCAGTGATTGCCTCCAAAGGATTCGCAACAAAATATTGAAAATAAAAATATTTTGTTTGGGTTTGGTTTATTTGTCCAATTACTTTTGACCTAAAATGTGGAGTGTTTGTAAAGAAATGTGTACAATTCCTACAATTTCTATCAGATATTTTTGTTCAAACCTTCAAATTAAACGTTACAATCTGCACTTGAATTCTGTTGTAGAGGTTTCATTTCAAATCCAATGTGGTGGCATGCATAGCCCAACTCGCGAAAATTGTGTCACTGTCCAAATATTTCTGGACCTAACTGTATCTCGAAAACGAAACGAGATAGAGAAAAAAAGTGAATTATAAAGTTGTAGGGCATCATCAATTCAATATGAATCAATACCTTGCATACAGAAATGCTATGATATGAAACCCATAACCCCCCAGAACATTGAATGCTGTTCACGCATATGGCGCTCATTTAACTTTGCTGCTCAAAGTGGCCACCATTAGCTGAAATGCGCATCTGGACTCTGGACAGCATACTGTATCTTGCTGCACATTATGCAATATGGTAGGTGACACGTTTGCACAAGCATCTGTGATACGTAGTCGTAGGTCCTGCAATGTTGGTGCAGGAGTCACATACACCTGCTGTTTGATGTGACCTCACAGAAAGAAGTCCAATGGGGTCAAGTCAGGTGAGCGTGGAGGCCACTCCACGCAGCCACCATACTCAATGACTTGTAGGAAAGTCTCCATGAGGTATCGCTTCACGTCCGCAGCCTTGTGAGTTTTACATATTCTAATCATAGCATTTCTGTATGCAAGGTGTTGATTCGTATGGAATTGATGATGTCTTACAACTTAGTAATTCACTTTTTTTCTCTATCTCGTTCTGTTTTCGAGATAAAAATGCTAACTCCGTTATTTTCCACCAGGTGGAGCTATAGGTGGTTTCATTGCGTAGCGCATAGCTACTTTACTATACCTAGACACCACTTCTATACCTATAGCTGCCGCTGTTCTCAAGTTAATAGCGGTGGACAGGATATGGGTGGACACACTGTATATAGGGGAAAAGGAAATTCCTCCCTATACCTCAAAGCTCCCCAAGCTCAACACTAACACCAATGCTAGATTACAATAGATCCACACATATATAGGAGCAAAAACAAGGATAAAATTAAAATTGATTTTATTGAAAATTATTAAACTCGTTAAAAAAAAGAGAATATACACAAACCGCACATGGGGAACCGTGCATCATACAGGGCAAACATAGATCAAACTACATAAATATAATAATTAAAATTATAACTTAATACAAAAAAGTTAGTTAGGTGTAAAATATCTATATATATAATTGCCTTATTCTGTCTGTCTGTCTGTCTGTCATGCTCCAAAATTGTGTCCTTACGGTGACACAAAGCTGATTGGCCGCTGGGCTCGCCATGGCCCCGCCCCCCCACACGGATTGGCCGCTCGCCCAGGCTGCGCCCCCACACGGATTGGCCAGCCGCTCGCCCAGGCTCCGCCCCCCCCACAGATTGGCCTCTCGCCCCAGCACCCTGCAGGCATTGGCAATTCGGCCATGCCACGCCCCGCCCCCCTCACGCAACGCACGCTAGCTCTGGCCCCGCCCACCTCCCCCCGCGCATTCCCCAAACTGACACGGCTGTCACGGAGGTGAGTACTGAACTCCCCCCCCTCTCCCCCTCCGCGCATTCCCCGAACTGACACGGCTGTCACGGAGGTGAGTACTGTATTCCCCCCCCCCCCGTCCCCCATCCCTCGCTCGCACGGGAGTGGTGTGGGCTCCCGTGCGAGCGGGGGACGGGATACGTTGGCATGGTTACAAGCGCATCAAGGTCCTGCAGCGGCGGAAGATCCACACGCACACACATAACAGCACACACACACACACATACACACACATCAGATCACACTCACTCTCACACACACACCTCACACACACATCACACACACATCACCTCGCATCCACACACTCACAGCATCCGGCGATATCGCTTGCTTCTCGGCCTCGATACTGTGCTGTTGTGACCTTCCAGGACCTGACGGAGGATCACATGGCCAGAAGCATGTGGTATCTCCGGATGTTGTGACTGTGAGCGCGTATGTGCGATATCGTCAGTGTCTGTGTGTGTGAGTGTATGCGATCGGGTGTGTGTGAGTGTCGGGATCGGGTGTGTGTGAGTGTCGGGATCGGGTGTGTGTGAGTGTATGCGATCGTGTGTGTGAGTGTCGGCAGAGGAGCACGGCGTGCTGGAGGAGGCTGGGAGCAGAGAGGCTGATCTTGGGGAAGGCTGGGAGGGGGAGGCTGATGCTGGGGGAGACTGGGAGGGGAAGGCTGATGCTGAAGGAGGCTGGGAGGAGGAGGCTGGGAGGAAGGAGGCTGGGAGGAGAGAGGCTGATCCTGGGGAAGGCTGGGAAGGGGAGGCTGATGCTGAGGGAGGCTGGAAGGAGAGAGGCTGATGCTGGGGGAGGCTGGAAGGAGAGAGGCTGAGGCTGGGAGGAGAGAGGCTGATGCTGGGGAAGGCTGATGCTGAGGGAGGCTGGGAGGGGAAAGCTGATGCTGGGGAAGGCTGGGAGGACGGAGGCTGGGAGGAGAGAGGCTGATCCTGGGGAAGGCTGGGAGAGGGAGGCTGATGCTGGGGGAGGCTGGAAGGAGAGAGGCTGATGCTGGGGGAGGCTGGAAGAAGAGAGGCTGATGCTGGGGGAGGCTGATGCTGGGGGAGGCTGGGAGGAGAGAGGCTGATGCTGGGGAAGGCTGGGAGGAGAGAGGCTGATGCTGGGGACAGAGAGGAGAGGCTGATGCTGGGGACAGAGAGGCTGATGCTGGGGACAGAGAGGCTGATGCTGGGGACAGAGAGGCTGATGCTGGGGACAGAGAGGCTGATGCTGGGATGAGAGAGGCTGATGCTGGGAGAAGAGAGGCTGATGCTGGGGACAGAGAGGCTGATGCTGGGGACAGAGAGGCTGATGCTGGGGACAGAGAGGCTGATGCTGGGGACAGAGAGGCTGATGCTGCGGGCAGAGAGGCTGATGCTGCGGGTAGAGAGGCTGATGCTGGCGCAGCATGGCGGATGGAGCACGTTTGGGAGTGCGCAGCATGGCGGATGGAGCACGTTTGGAAGTGCGCAGCATGGCGGATGGAGCACGTTTGGGAGTGCGCAGCATGGCGGATGGAGCACGTTTGGGAGTGCGCAGCATGGCGGATGGAGCACGTTTGGGAGTGCGCAGCATGGCGGATGGAGCACGTTTGGGAGTGCGCAGCATGGCGGATGGAGCACGTTTGGGAGTGCGCAGCATGGCGGATGGAGCACGTTTGGGAGTGCGCAGCATGGCGGATGGAGCACGTTTGGGAGTGCGCAGCATGGGGGATTCAGCACGATGGGGAGTGCGGAGTATGGCGGATGGAGCACGTTTGGGAGTGCGCAGCATGGCGGATGGACCACGTTTGGGAGTGCGCAGCATGGCGGATGGAGCACGTTTGGGAGTGCACAGCATGGGAGATGGAGCACGATGGGGGGTGCGCAGCATAGGGGATGGAGCACGATGGGGAGTGCGCTGCATGGGGGATGGAGCACGATGGGGAGTGCGGAGTATGGCGGATGAAGCACGTTTGGGAGTGCGCAGCATGGCGGATGGAGCACGTTTGGGAGTGCGCAGCATGGGGGATTCAGCACGATGGGGAGTGCGGAGTATGGCGGATGGAGCACGTTTGGGAGTGCGCAGCATGGCGGATGGAGCACGTTTGGGAGTGCGCAGCATGGCGGATGGAGCACGTTTGGGAGTGCGCAGCATGGGAGATGGAGCACGATGGGGAGTGCGCAGCATGGCGGATGGAGCACGTTTGGGAGTGCACAGCATGGCGGATGGAGCACGTTTCGGAGTGCGCAGCATGGCGGATGGAGCACGTTTCGGAGTGCGCAGGATGGGAGATGGAGCACGATGGGGGGTGCGCAGCATAGGGGATGGAGCACGATAGGGAGTGCGCTGCATGGGGGATGGAGCACGATGGGGAGTGCGCTGCATGGGGGATGGAGCACGATGGGAAGTGCACACCTCCACCCAACACACACACACACGCGCGCACTGCACAACACACCACACACACACACTGGGAACCACAAACAACTGCCCTACACAGACACCCACACACAGACAACGCTGCACACACAAATATACGCACATACCGCACAACACACACATTGCACAAAACATACCTCCCCCCAAAACACACCACACACACACAAACCGCGCAACACACACACACAACGCTACACACACAGCGCTCCACAAACAACGCAACACACAAACAACACTGCTCTCACCCCCCATCACACCCAGACAACACCCAGAACATGTACAGCGCCCTACACAAACACTTGGTAAGTACACACAACAACATCTATATATATATAACAAAAATGATACATGAACTACACAATACGTAAATTCTAGAATACCCGATGCGTAGAATCGGGCCACCTTCTAGTTACATATATGAGTGTAATAAATACATAAATACACTGTCCTCATAACGACGGCCGTACGACTTAAAGCGGCGGCAAAACAGGGTACTTATTCTGTAAAAAACCCTGTAGCGCCCCCCAGTGACTGAAAATCTCGGGGGTTTCAGCTACCGGGGGTAGCTGAGACCCCCCAGATTATGAATCGGGGTGTTTTTTTTGGACCCCGATACTGTGATGGCCGGTATACACCGCATACTGACGATCACATAAAAAAAAAAGAAATGGCCGGTAAAACGGATTTCTTTTTCATCTGACGTGATCAAACATGTCAGATGAGAAAGAAATATCAACCCCTAGTACCCCAAAGGCCCCCGGTACCGGAGGATCCCCCCCCCACCGCTACCCCCCCTCCGGAACTTTCAAAATGGCGCCGAAGCGCACCGAAAACTGCCGGCGCCGCCGGCTCTGCATTAATTTCCCTCCGATATGAAGTGATCTAACATTTCAGATCGGAGGGAAATGTCCTCCCCCTGACCCCTCCTCTGGTACACCGGAGCCCCCTGGTCCCCCGGAGCCCCCTCCGGTTCTCCAAAGAGCCCCCCGTTCCCCCCGCCAGAGCATACAAAATAGCGGCGCGCAGCGCACAGTAGCGCGCGGCCGCATTCATCCTGCTCCTTCTGCCGCATGTGACACGTCACATGCGACAGAAAAGTCGTCCCCAGGTCCCGCCATGTCTCCGGCCGTCACCCCCCATTAGCCCTCGGTCTTCCCCGTTACCTGGCTGTTGCTCCGGTCCCCGCGATCCCTCCTCCTCCTTCTGGAAAGCTGGTGGCGCATGCGCAGATAGCGGCTGTCAGCCAGCTCCTTGTAAGCAGGGACACTGACCTCGCTGCTGCACATGCTGCTGTACGGTGGACCGGGGGAGCGTGAGTGCAGTAATCTGCAGCTACACTCCTCACATGGAGGGCCTGCTGTTCTAGAAAATGGGGGGTACGTTCTGTGAGCATGCCCCTCATATTCTGGAATGAGGTTACTGCAGGTCACTCTGCCCTAGGTTGGACCGGGGCAGTGTGAGTGCAGTATTCTCAGATTACTGCACCCACACTGCTCATGGAGAGCTTGCTCTTCCAGAAAATGGGGGATACGTTCCCTGAACGTCCCCCCCATATTCTAGAAGGTCCAGAGTTGTCGTGTACCTCCAAAATGGATTACAGCGACCAAAATTTGTTTACTTTCAATAAATTGGTGAAAGAGGAAATGTTTCGGGGAGTGTTTTTTCAAATAAATTTTTTTTTGTCTTTATTTTTTTCTATTACTGACTGGGTTAGTGATGTCGGGTATCTGATTAGATGCCGTGACATCACTAACCCCAGGCTTGATGCCAGGTGACATTACAGTTGGTATCAACCCCGTATATTACCCCGTTTGCCACCGCGCCAGGGCGCGGGATGACCTTGGCTGGTGATCTAATTTGGGGGGGACCCCACGTTTGTTTGTTTTTTTAAAAAAAAACAGCCTGGGGAGCCCTCCAAATTGATCACCAGCCAGGGTGAAGCTGTCAGCTGTGGTTTGCAGTCTACAGCTGTCTGCTTTACCCTAGCTGGCTATCAAAAATAGGGGGGACTCCACGTCGTTTATTTTCATTATTAATTTTTTGGGGGGCTAAATACAAGGATAGGCACCCTTTAATGTCACATGAAAGGCAATAAAAGGCGCCAGCTTAGAATATGCAGGGGGGTGGGACGTTATATATGTTTGACATCTATCCATTCATCCATTGTAGCATTTTAAGCTATGTGCCCACAATCAGGGTTTGCAGCGTTTTGGGCGCTGAGTGTTTTCCCTGCGTCCATAACGCTGCGTTGTGCAGTAGAAGCACAGTGGAAGGATTTTTAGAAATCCCGTGCCCACTGTGCTTCTCTTCTCCGCAGCATAAACTGACTTGTGGCGTGGCTTCCCGCACCTCAGGATGTCAATTTATGCTGCGGAGACAAGAGTGTTCTCTGCAGGTAGCATAGAGCTCCACAGCAGCCTGAACCCAAATCGTGGGCATGGGCAGCTGCGTTCTCCCGTGGACAACACTCACATCTCACAGGAAGGCTGATACTGTGTACTGGACGCCGTGTCGCTGGATCATGGCCACATAGCCTAAAAGTGAGAAATTTATTGCTACAGCAACATTTTTGTGACGTACCTGTGGATTCAAAATGCTTACTATACTCCTGAAAAAAATCCTTGAGGGGTCCTGTTTTTAAAATGGGGTCACTTGTGGGGGGGTTCTGCTGTATAGGTACTCAAGGGGCCCTGCAAATGTGACATGGTGCCCGCAATTTATTTAAACTTTTCCAGAATTCAAATGGTGCTCCTTCCATTCCAAGCCCTCCCATTTATCCAAACAGAGGTTTTTGGCCACATGTGGGGTATCCCTGTGCTCATAAGACATTGGATAACAACCTGTGGGGTCCACTTTTTGTTAGTACCTCTTGAAAAAGTAAGAAATTTGATGCTAAAGCAACATTTTTGTGAAAAAAATGAAAATTTTCAATATGGCAACCTAAGCTTATCAAATTCTGTGAAGTATTTGTGGATTCAAACTGCTCAATATACACCTAGATAAAAGCCTTGAGGTGTCTTGTTTCCAGAATGGGGTCACTTGTGGGGGACCTCCACTGTTTAAGCACCTTAGGGGCTTTCCAAATGCAACATAGCGTCCGCTAATGATTCCAGCCAATTGTGTAGTCAAATGGCGCTCCTTCCCTTGCGAGTCATGCTGTGCACCCAAACAGTTGATTTCCACCACACATAAGGTATCAGCATACTCAGGAGAAATTGCAAAATAAATTTTATGCTGATTTTTTTCCTTTTACACTTGTAAAAAAAAAAGCTACCTGGTTGAAGTAACAATTTTGTGGTAAAAATGTATTATTGCATGGTTGCATCCACGTTTTGGTTCTTTTTCTTCCGCTGTGGTGGATACTCCTGAGGCTGACTCAACTGTGGACAAATTAAAGGCTATCTGGTCTGAGGTGAAAGAGAACCTGAAGAAGGCAAAGGTTTGTCAAGCCTCCTCTGCTAATAAGAGACGTTCCAAGGGCCCTAGCCTTGGAGTTGGGGACAAGGTATGGTTATCCACACAGAATATTAAACTCAAGGTCCCTTCTGTTAAGCTGGGTCCGAGATTTATTGGACCTTACGAGATAATCGAGGTAATTAATCCCACAGCTTTCCGCCTGCAACTCCCCCCATTCTTCAAGATATCAAATGTGTTCCATAAGTCCCTCCTCAAGTTATATCGTGTCCCCATTCACCCAGTCAGTGACCCTCCTCCTGTTTTGGTTGAAGGTAACTTGGAGTATGAGGTACAGAGAATACTTGATTCCCGTATTGTCAGAGGGGCGGTACAGTATTTGGTGCATTGGAGGGGTTACGGTCCCGAGGAGAGGTCATGGGTCCCTGCGAGCGATATTCATGCTAGGGGTCTGGTCCGACGGTCTCACCTCCAATTTCCTGGGAAGCTGGGTTTTGAGGGTCCGGAGGCCCCTCGTGGAGGAAGGGGTACTGTTACGTCACCGCCGGAGTCTGCTCCAGCGTCTTCTGCTCCGATCGCCAGGCGACGCCGTGTTCCTGCCGTGGATGGTGATGGTGATGGGAAAGAAGTCGATGCCAGCGGCACCAGTGGGCGCAGGCTCCGATCATCCACTGGGCTGGGTTAGCTTGGGATCTGCAGTACCGCTGGCTGACTGTGGGTGGCATGTGTCTTCCAGCTGAAGTTGCCAGCGTTCAACTACAGCCAATGGGAAGACACCACACCCTTCTTATTTCCCCTCCTGTCACATGATTACTGCCAGATATAGTTCTGATTTTCCTGGCTCCTGTTACGTCCTATTCTGTTGGTGATTCCTGTGTTGACTTCTGCGTGATTTTGACTACCCTTCTGCCTACTGTTTTTGTACCTTGCTGCCCGACCCGGATCTGACCTCTGCTACGTTTGCTGACTACGTCACTGCCTGCCGATTCTGTCCCTGTTCCGCAATTCCTGGTTTGACCCTGCCTGACTACTACTCTCATCAGACTGCAGCCTTCCACAGGTAGTGATCTCCAGGGTCCTGTGTAATTCCAAATCCCTGTACAGGGGTTGAAGGGTTTCAGGGTTCTGGGGGTCCTACTTGGTGAGTGGCTTCCCTCTAGCCTCCCCTTTACAGCCCATCTGAGTCTCTGGATCCAGGCAGGCGTTACCTCAGGCCCGCAATGGGTAACAGGTCCCAGTGCAGAGATAGATTCACCTTTCTTTTGCCAAACCTGCCTGAGGGGGCACTTCAAACCCCCAAGAAACACCACAGAGTCCGCAGCCACGTAGCAAAGTGAAGGCCCATAGTTCACAGGAGGCAAGCAGCCGGAGTGACCTGGTCTAGGCTACAAGCAACCGGGCCGAAACGAGGGGAGCAGCAACTTCCCTGGGTGACCCCTGTAGGGACTGCAAGTCAGGGTTATCACAAACAACAGAAGGGCTAGAGAAGGCAAGTCAGTAGCCATCCTCACAAGTCAGCCTGAAGGACACCTGGTTCCAGCCTGGTTTATCCCAGCTACGCCCGGGTTACTCACCCTGCCACCTAATGTGAGTAAAATCCCTGAAAGACTGTTTGGACTGTGCCTGAGTCATTCTGCGCCTTCTGGTTCCACACACATACACAGACACAGGGTTCTGGGGCTTGCCTCACTCTCGGGAGGCCACTACAACTGACTGCACCCACCATCAGCCCCAGGCACCCCTTAATCTGCAGTGGCGGTCCCCACTGACCACAATACCGAGAGTGGCATCACGACAATCCCAATAGAAGATTCCCTACCTGTGACCAGACCGTCCCACCACGTGGAGTCCTTGAAGGTAATGCACCGACACAACACCTGTGAGGCTTCACACACCCAAAGTCATCATCTGGTTGTGCGAACACGGGTTGGTACTGTCTCAACATTTCCTTCACTTGCCCGACTTGTTTGGGGGAAACCTCAGTCAGATCCATCTCCATCTGTTCTGGGAGGCTGCGTTCACTTCCCGCATTACCCCTCATCTTTCTCTGAGCAAGAGCCATGGACAGGGTCCATGGGTCTCCCCTGATGGGAACCAGCTCCACGGCTCCCACTGGTGTGAGCGTCTCAGGCATTACAGAGATCCGAGCGTCTTCTCTCTTCGAGACGAGCTGCACGCTTTCTCCACTCAAGTTAAGGCACCTCACCAGCACCCATCCCTGCCAGACCTTCGTTAGGGTCCATGCGAACAGCAGCCCTGGGATCTCAACTGCCTCTTCTGGAGGTTCCACTTGCACCTCGACTCCTTCCACGGACAATCGCGCCCAAACAGATATGGTGAGCACCATCTGCCCTACCGGCAAAGTCAGTGAAGTACGTGGGGGTACCTCAACCTTCCACAAGTAGTGGGAGGCCGCAGGGAGTTTCTGAATCTGGCAAACCTGAGTGAGCTGTTGGAGAGTCCTACTAGTTGGGCATTGCCGGGTCCCCCAAGTCCAACGTCTTCCCTGCGGATCCTCAGCTAGGAACTGACCTACTTCCCTCAAGACATTCATTCCCAAGATCACGGTTGGTCTGTCCCGGACAGGGCCTTTCACCAACACAATTCTGTGTTGTGTTAGCTGTGCAATGTCAGCTGGCATCAAGCCCAATGATTAAATAATGGAAAGGCATCTATCGGACACCCCCATTAGTAATCCAGTAATCCAATATTCACAGTGGCTGGAGATGCATTCATGGAACTTGGACTATAATGGATCTTCAAGGGAACAGTTTTGATAAATTGGTGAATGAGGGATAGTCTATATTAAATAAACTATTTTTTCTTGTTTTTTTTATTGGATTACTGGGATGATAATGGGAGTGTCTGATAGACACCTCACCATTACTAACACCAGGGATTGTTGCCAGCTGACATTACACAGCTAATATGAACCCACCAAAATATTACCGTTTGCCCCTGCACTAGGGTAATCAGGAAGAGCCGGATAAAGCGCTAGATTTGTTGCATCTAATGTAATGCACGAATTGTGGGGGAGCTGAGGGCTGATATTGGATTTTCAATGGCTAAATAACCATGGGCCTTCCAAGCATGATAATACCAGCCCCTAGCTGTGTTCTTTACCTTAGGTAGTCATAAGTGATGGGCATACTCGTTACTCGAGTTGAGCAGTTGCTACTGCTCGGGTATGCATGTCGAGTAACAAGCATAATGGAAGCCAGTGAGAAACTTAAGCATATTTCTGGCAGACCCCAATGGGAGATCTGTGGGGGGGCCTGAAAAATACCTGAAATGGATGCAAACTTCTCTGAAATGGACTAGGAACAGCATGGGGAAGATGCCTGGACACATCTATGATTCCTAGGAAGCTGCTGAAAGCGATGTTGTGGGAGTATTATGACACTTCTACGGACTGACAATAAAACATACAAAGCCATTGATAAAATTAATGTTAACGGACAAAAGTTTAGGAAAAATGTTTTCATATACTGTATAATGACATGTTTCTAGGAAAAATTTAACTAGAGATAAAAACCTCCTCATCTACCCCTTTGGTTATATTCACACTTAGCGTTCTTTCAGAAATGCAGCAGTTTTGCATTTCATACTAACAATACTAAACAAATGGTCATATAATATACAGTGTGTCCACCCATATCCTGTCCACCGCCATGAACCTGAGAACGGCGGCAGCTATAGGCTTATAAGTGTTGTCTAAGTATAGTAAAAAGTAGCCATGTGCTACGCAATGAAACCACCTATAGCACCACCTGGTAGAAAACAAGAGTTAGCATTTTTATCTCGAAAACGGAACGAGATAGAGAAAAAAAGTGAAATACAAAGTTGTGGGGCATCATCAATTCAATATTAATCAACACCTTGCATACAGAAATGCTATGATATGAAACCCATGACTGTTACGAGGGGGACCCGGGGAAGCGTGCCAAGATGGGAAATGGACTGCTTCCGCCGGTCAAGGTCCACTGTGCGGTGTAAGGGACCGCCGCTATGGTGGGTGAAGAGTGAGCGGGTTGCTGCTAGCGATCGTCTGGAATGTCACAGACGATCTATGTACACCGATCTGCCCTAACCCGTGAGGGTTGTATGGCACAGATCTCACGGCTCGGTGTACCTGTTGCACGGGGAAGCACAGAGGTGCCCACGCACGTGTGCCAGTGGAAGTCACGAGAATATGGCACGAGGGTAGCACAGAGGTGCCCGCGCACGTGTGCTTTCAATAACCAGGTGAGTCCAAAGGAGACTTGAGGAGCTCACCTGGGACAGGAACACGGCCTGTTGACGGGGGTACTGCCGGAGCAGCAAGGGCCAAGCCCACAAGAGACAGTAATGCCTGAGCAGTGGCGTGGCAGCACGCTGCCAGACATCCAAACATAGAAGGACGGTCGCGCGCCGCCATGATGGCAGGGGGAGCTTTTAAGGAGGTGCAGCTCCACCCGAGGGCGGGCGCGAGGCGGAGATGACGGACTTGACCCAATCAGGGTCCACGACGTCCCAGCCTGGCCAGTCAGGATTCACCACGTCGCCAGCCTTGTCATCAAGCCGTGTGACGTCAGTGAGCGAATCAGGACCCACCACGCATTGCACATGCTCACCCTCCTGCCTCTGGGAAATAGAGGCGGGATCCTCGGTCTCACAATGTGGAGAGATAACGGGAGTCTCACTGCTTCCCTGAGCAGTAAACCTCTGCACATTGCGCAGCCTCGCAGACCTTCGGGGCCACTGAGCAGGAGAGTCTGCGGCAGGCCAGGAATGGGGGACCGCTTCACTCCTTGTAACAGGAGAACCACTAGGTGTCACCCTTCTGCTGCCTCTCTGAGAAGGTATCTCCTGCACACTGCGCAGTCTGGCAGACCTTCGGCGCTGCTGAGGAGGAGCGCTCGTGGCAGGCAAGGAATGGGAGACTGCCTCAGTCCTTGCCTCAGGAGAGCCACGAGATGTAACATTACCCCCCCGTCTAGGCCCCCCCCCCTGTCCGTGCTCGAAGGCCGCTATCAAACCCGGGGCGCGGATATGATCCTCCAACTCCCAGGATCTATGCTCCGGACCACGGCCGGCCCACTCCACGAGGTAGTACCTCTTGCCCTGTATGACTTTTGTCTCCACAAGTTTTGCCACCTCAGGGTCGTCGGACGGGGAGTCGGTTTGAGCCGGCAGGGACCCCGAGAATTTATTAAGTCGTACGGGTTTCAGGAGGGACACGTGAAAGGTGTTGGCTATAGCCCAGCATGGAGGGAGCTGGAGTCGATATGCCACTGGGTTTACCTGCTGTAGTACTTTAAACGGACCCAGATACCTAGGGGCGAATTTGGCTGCCTGTACCCGTAGGTTAACATTCTTAGAGGACAGCCATACTAGGTCACCAGGGGCGAAGGATGGTGCAGGGCGGCGGTGAACATCAGCCGTTGTCACCATCCGGTCTTTAGCCCTTTTAAGAGCCTCTTGGGTGTCATCCCAGATCTCCCGGGCCTTGGTCGCCCAATCCTCCACTCTAGTATCGGGTGACGTAATGGGCATCGGAATCGGGATTCTGGGATGTTGTCCGTTATTGAGTAGGAACGGAGTCTGGCCAGAGGATTCATGGACCGAATTGTTAATGGCAAATTCGGCCCAAGGAAGGAGGTTAGCCCAGTTGTCGTGGTGTGCGGATATAAAATGGCGGAGGTAAGTTACCAAGGTCTGATTAGTCCTCTCCACTAGTCCATTGGTTTCGGGATGGTATGCGGAGGAGATGTTCAGCTCTATCTGCAGGAGCTTACAGAGCTCTCTCCAGAAGCGAGACGCGAACTGGGGACCCCGGTCGCTCACCACCTTGTCAGGCATGCCATGCAACCTAAATACATGCCGAATGAACAAGGTGGCGAGAGCACGTGACGTCGGGAGTCGTGGGAGAGGCACCAAGTGGACCATTTTAGAGAAGTGGTCCGTGATGACCCATACGACCCTGTGCCCTGCTGACTTGGGCAGATCTCCCAGGAAGTCCATCCCCACCACTTCCCAGGGACGATCCGGCACTGGCAGTGGGTGAAGAAGACCTGCCGGTCTCTGCCGGGACGGCTTATTCCGAGCACACGACATACAGGCTCCCACATATTCCTGTATGTCCTGGGGTAGTCTCGGCCACCAATAATGCCTGGTCACCAGGTCTCTGGTCCTTTTGACCCCGAAGTGACCCCCGACCTTGGAGGCATGGGCCCACGATAGCACCTCGTTCCGTAGTTCAGGGGGAACGAGGGTTTTGCCAGGTGGCACCTGGTCCAAAGAAGTGGGAGTGACCATCCTCAAGCTGTCCGGGGGTAGTATAAGACGAGGCTCCTCCTCGTCCTCCTCCAACACAACCATACAACGTGACAAGGCATCGGCCCGTACATTCTTCTCACCGGCCAGGTGGCGGATAATAAAGCGGAACCGGGAGAAGAATAAAGACCAACGGGCCTGCCTTGGGTTCAGGCGTTGTGCTGTCTGGAGGTATGTGAGGTTTTTGTGGTCAGAAAAAACCTCAAATGGATGCTTCGCACCCTCCAGGAGATGCCGCCATTCCTGGAATGCTAGTTTCATCGCCAGTAACTCCCTATCCCCTATGGAGTAGTTCCTCTCGGCCGGAGAAAAGGTCTTGGATAAAAAGAAACACGGATGTTTCCTTCCTCGTTCGTTTTTCTGGTACAGGACTGCACCTGCACCGACCGAAGAGGCGTCTACCTCCAGTAGGAAGGGTTTGGAGATGTCTGGACGATGAAGGATGGGAGCTCTGGAGAAGTGAGTTTTGAGAGTGTGAAATGCCTCTACCGTTTCCCGTGTCCATGCTTTGGGATTAGCGCCCTTGCGGGTAAAGGCAATGATGGGTGCTGCCACCGTCGAGAAGTTGGGAATGAACTGGCGATAATAATTGATAAACCCCAAGAATCGCTGGATCGCCTTCAGCGAGCGGGGCTCAGGCCAGTTCATCACTGTCTCCAACTTCCCCGGATCCATTGCTAACCCCTGACTGGACACTATGTACCCCAGGAACGGCAAGGATTCCTGTTCAAAAACGCACTTTTCCAGCTTAGCATATAACGAATGGGTGCGGAGCCTCCTAAGTACTCGGATGACATCCCTCCGATGGGTGGTAAGATCGGGGGAGAAGATAAGAATGTCATCCAGGTATGCAACCACGGAAAGATACAAATCCCGGAAAATGTCATTCACAAAGTCTTGAAATACTGCGGGGGCATTGCAGAGTCCGAAGGGCATTACTAGATACTCATAGTGACCGTCCCTGGTGTTAAAGGCGGTCTTCCACTCATCGCCCTTTCGGACTCGCACTAGATTATACGCCCCGCGTAGATCCAGCTTTGTGAAGACCTTTGCCCCGCGGAATCGATCAAATAGCTCAGTAATGAGGGGCAAAGGGTATTTGTTCTTGATTGTGATTGCATTTAATCCCCTGTAATCGATACAGGGGCGCAGATCCCCTTCCTTCTTCTGCACAAAAAAGAACCCTGCACCAGCCGGTGATATAGACTTGCGAATGAACCCCTTCGCCAGGCTGTCCTGAATATATTTGGACATAGCCTCCGTCTCTGGAGCAGAGAGTGGATACACTCTGCCCCTAGGGGGCTCGGAGCCTGGCTTCAGGTCTATTCGGCAATCATATGGCCGGTGGGGAGGAAGAGTATCTGCGGCCCTTTTGGAAAAGACATCCCTGTAGGCCTCATAAGGTGTCGGTAAACCCGGCCCCTCAGTATTCCCTGAGGACCCAACCGACCTAATGGTAGCGGGTGGTTCGGTAGTCACGAGGTGCTCTCTACAGGATCCTGCCCAGGATGAGATCTCCCCTGTTGCCCAGTTGAGTATAGGAGCATGCTGTCTCAACCAGGGAAGGCCCAGTAGAATCTCATCCGTCCCCCCTGGAAGCACCAGGAAGGACACCTGCTCATGGTGTCCCGGTGGTACTTCCATCCTGAGAGGGATGGTGATCTGGGTGATAGGATCGAGTAGTATGGACCCGTCGACTACCCGGACCCTGAGTGGCTTGGGCAACAGAACCAGGGGAACTGAGTATCGGGTTGCCAGGGAGGTCGAGATGAAATTGCCTTCAGCGCCTGAGTCCAAGCAAGCCAGGGCAGAGAAGAGAGTAGTGCCGAACTGCAACTGGGCGCTGATAGTCAACCTAGAGGGAGAACCTGGGGCAGAGGAGACCACCTTGGACACCTCCATTGACTCCACGGAGTCGCCTACAGGACTGGCTGGGGGACCTGTCTGATGGAAGACGGGAGTCAGACGCTTTTTAGGATGAGAAGGCGTGGGTGCTGAAGAGACCTCGAGCCTTCGCTCCGCCTGGCGGATGTCTATGCGAGAGGCAACCTGAATCAAGGACTCTAAAGTGGCAGGCACCTCACGTGTGGCCAGTGCGTCTTTGACAAACCCTGCCAGGCCCTCCCAAAACACAGGGACAAGGACCTTATCCGGCCAGTCCAGCTCTGCGGCCAGTGTCCTAAAGTGTACAGCAAAGTCCCCGACTGAAGCAGACCCTTGCCGAAGTCGTAGGAGGCGCAGTGCGGAATCGTGGGTGACTTGAGGCCCGAGGAACACCATTCTCATGGCCCCAAGATAAGCTGCTAAGTTATTCACCACACGATCTCCGCGCTCCCACAACGGCGTGGACCACTTCAGCGCTCTCCCTGTGAGCAGGGACTGGACGAAGGCTACCTTCACCTTCTCGGTAGCGTAAAGAGTCGCGGACAGCTCTAAGTAGGTGGTAACCTGGTTTATAAAACCACGGCACTCAGAGCTGTTGCCGCTAAAGCGCTCTGGAAGCGCAAGGCGAGGAGACCTTCCGTCCAATAGCACAGCCTGGGTAGCCGCCTGGGTGGCGACTGTCGTCAGAGTAGTCTTATCGGAGGAAGACTGCTCCACTGCTGCCAATCGTGACTCCAACTGCTGCACATAACGCAGCAACTGCTGCTGCTCTTCAGCCATAGCCAGACCTTTGGCGCGACCGTAATGTTACGAGGGGGACCCGGGGAAGCGTGCCAAGATGGGAAATGGACTGCTTCCGCCGGTCAAGGTCCACTGTGCGGTGTAAGGGACCGCCGCTATGGTGGGTGAAGAGTGAGCGGGTTGCTGCTAGCGAT
Source organism: Anomaloglossus baeobatrachus (assembly GCF_048569485.1). Taxonomy (NCBI): domain Eukaryota; kingdom Metazoa; phylum Chordata; class Amphibia; order Anura; family Aromobatidae; genus Anomaloglossus; species Anomaloglossus baeobatrachus. The sequence goes on from NC_134354.1 coordinate 308,025,399, forward strand.
CGTCTGGAATGTCACAGACGATCTATGTACACCGATCTGCCCTAACCCGTGAGGGTTGTATGGCACAGATCTCACGGCTCGGTGTACCTGTTGCACGGGGAAGCACAGAGGTGCCCACGCACGTGTGCCAGTGGAAGTCACGAGAATATGGCACGAGGGTAGCACAGAGGTGCCCGCGCACGTGTGCTTTCAATAACCAGGTGAGTCCAATGGAGACTTGAGGAGCTCACCTGGGACAGGAACACGGCCTGTTGATGGGGGTACTGCCGGAGCAGCAAGGGCCAAGCCCACAAGAGACAGTAATGCCTGAGCAGTGGCGTGGCAGCACGCTGCCAGACATCCAAACATAGAAGGACGGTCGCGCGCCGCCATGATGGCAGGGGGAGCTTTTAAGGAGGTGCAGCTCCACCCGAGGGCGGGCGCGAGGCGGAGATGACGGACTTGACCCAATCAGGGTCCACGACGTCCCAGCCTGGCCAGTCAGGATTCACCACGTCACCAGCCTTGTCATCAAGCCGTGTGACGTCAGTGAGCGAATCAGGACCCACCACGCATTGCACATGCTCACCCTCCTGCCTCTGGGAAATAGAGGCGGGATCCTCGGTCTCACAATGTGGAGAGATAACGGGAGTCTCACTGCTTCCCTGAGCAGTAAACCTCTGCACATTGCGCAGCCTCGCAGACCTTCGGGGCCGCTGAGCAGGAGAGTCTGCGGCAGGCCAGGAATGGGGGACCGCTTCACTCCTTGTAACAGGAGAACCACTAGGTGTCATCCTTCTGCTGCCTCTCTGAGAAGGTATCTCCTGCACACTGCGCAGTCTGGCAGACCTTCGGCGCTGCTGAGGAGGAGCGCTCGTGGCAGGCAAGGAATGGGAGACTGCCTCAGTCCTTGCCTCAGGAGAGCCACGAGATGTAACACATGACCCCCCAGAAAATTGAATGCTGTTCACGCATATGGCGCTCATTTAACTTTGATGCTCAAAGTGGCCACCGTCAGCTGAAATGCGCATCTGGACTCTGGACAGCATACTGTATCTTGCTGCACATTATGCAATATGGTAGGTGACACGTTTGCACAAGCATCTGTGATCGTCGTAGGTCCTGCATTGTTGGTGGAGGGGTCGCATACACCTGCTGTTTGATGTGACCTCACAGAAAGAAGTCCAATGGGGTCAGGTCACTCCACGCAGCCACCATACTCAATGACTTGTAGGAAGGTCTCCATGAGGTATCGCTTCACGTCTGCAGCCTTGTGAGTTTTACATATTCTAATCATAGCATTTCTGTATGCAAGGTGTTGATTCGTATGGAATTGATAATGCCCCACAACTTAGTAATTCACTTTTTTTCTCCATCTTGTTCTGTTTTCGATATAAAAATGCTAACTCCATTATTTTCCACCAGGTGGTGATATAGGTGGTTTCATTGCGTAGCGCATAGCTACTTTACTATACCTAGACACCACTTCTATGCCTATAGCTGCCGCTGTTCTCAAGTCAATGGCGGTGGACAGGATATGGGTGGACATACTGTATATAGGGGAAAAGGAAATTCCTCCCTTTACCTCAAAGCTCCCCAAGCTCAACACTAACACCAACGCTAGATTAGAATAGATCCACACATATATAGGAGCAAAAACAAGGATAAAATTCAAATTGATTTTATTGAAAAATATTAAACTCCTTAAAGAAGAGAGAATATACAGAAACCGCGAATGGGGAACCGTGCATCATACAGGGCAAACATAGATCAAACCACATAAATAGAATAATTATAATTATAACCTAATACAAAAAAGTCAGTTAGGTGTAAAATATTACATATACCAGTATAATAAATACATAAATACACTGTTTAAATAGTAAAATAACCAGTTCAAAAATAAAAGGATAGAAAAAGCACCAGAGACTGTATACCATCCAAAAAAATAAATATTATATTAGTATGTGAATACAAGTGTATGAAGGATGTAAGTACACCAAAGTGACTAGTGCTTTTGTAAAAAATACCGTGTAAATATCAATACAATACTATGTAATTATTTGAACCTGTATTCTATATAATGTCCACCAGATGGAACCAAAGTACAATAAGGCATTGTTGCATTGATGCTTGATTTGTTATACTTTGGTGCCATCTTGTGGACATAATATAGAATACAGGTTGAAATAATTATTTACAGTCAGTATTGGTATTGATATTTACACAGCGTATTTTTTTACAAAAGCACTAGTCACTTTGGTCCATATACATCCTTTATACACTTGTATTCACTTAATATATTATTATTTATTTTTTGGATGGTATATAGTCTCTGGTGCTTTTTCTATCATATCCTTTTATTTTTTAACAGGTTATTTTACTATTTACAAGTGTATTTATGTATTTATTACACTGGTATATGTAATATATTTTACACCTAACTGACTTTTTTGTATCAGGTTATAATTATCCTATATATGTAGTTTGATCTATATTTGCCCTGTATGATGCACGGTCCCCCATACGCGCTTTCTGCACATTCTCTCTTTTTTAATGATTTTAATGACTTTCAATAAAATCCATTTTAATATTATCCTTGTTTTTGCTCCTATATATGTGGCTCTATTCTAGTTTTCCATTTCAGTCAGGAAAAATAAACAATTGTGTGCATTAGCTTTATGAATTGTCATGGCTTTTGCTGGGATTGTAAAATCAGTTTTTAATTTGCATGAAACTCATTATTGTTAAAATGCTGCCAAAAATTGCAGCAAAAATGCAATGTGTGAAGATAGCCTTAATGGCCAGGCCATCGTTCATCGTATTTCCTATCGCCTATGACTGCAGTAGATGACAGTATAGAGAAGAATAAAACTGCACCCGCCGATAGTCACCAGAAAAGTGTAATTTTAACATTTTACTACTTTGTCTTGACATGTGGTGTGTAATATAGTCAGGCACATCCTGTTTATCTTATCAAGGAGGGACTCTGAAACTCGCAAACCCTATGCAGACAATGAAAGAACTGCAAAAATTAGAAGGAAGAGGGACTTTAATACACCCTGTATTAGACAAAAGGAGGGTTTTATACACATTCTGAAAAACTGTTAGGTAGTAGGACTGCTACACTCATAAAGGCTGTGTTCACAAGCGCAAGGGCTGAACAAACTTAAATGGAAAAACTGCAATACCCCTGGAAGACTTGTAGAGGAGGGCCTCTGACAACATTTTTGACCATTTTTACCTAGACTGGTAAAGCCTATGCACTAAGTGTAAGGGCTGCCAAAAATTAAAGAGAGGAACTGGAATATAACCAGCAAGAGATGTAGAGGAGAGACTCAGATTCAATTATGGTATAATATTACAAAGATTCTGAATCCAAACAGGCATAGGTTATGCACTTAGTGCAAGGCCTAGCTAGAATTCCAAAGACAGATTGTAATATACACAGCAAGAGAGAAGGGCCTGTGACTAGAGATGAGCTGAACCCTGGATGTTCAGTTCAGCTGGACTTTAGATTAAGTTCAGTTTGGGATCCAGACTTGGCCTTATCCATAACGGAAGTCACTAATTGAGCAATTCGGTTCTCTGCACATATGCAACCAACCCTAAACAGAACATTTTCGGGAGAGGCTGGATAGGGTTTTTCCTTTTTATTTTGTGTGTGCACACTACATCCAATAACTCTGTTGTTACCCCCACTTGAAGCCATTCAAACACAAGCGGCTGATACTGGGCTGAGCATTGAGCATACTTGAGCACAGCGATGCTCGCTCAAGTGGTCAGCATAAGATAAGCACCCAAACTCCAAACCAAAACTATATTTTTTTTGTAAAGTCTGTTTTTGGTATGAACACCAAACTTCGAGTTCACTCATCTCTACTTGTGACTACCTTTTGTGTTAATTCTAAAAAGATTCAGACTCCTAACTAGAGTCGAGCGATGTTGGAGTCGAACGGTTCGCCAATTTTATGTTCGAGTGATTTTGGGCGGTGTTCGAGTCGTTCGACGAACTCGAACGATTTGCTTAAAGTTCGGCAGTTCGAGTTACGTTCGAGAACGGTTCAATCACCAAAAGCGTAGCTATTTACTAGCTGGCTTTTCACTGTAATAGAGTCACTGTGAATCATGATATTATCAAAATTCAGCATATAATGTGCGGGGGGACGGGGTTTAGATCAGTGCTGCTGCTGAGTGCTGAAAGAATGTCGATCGCCATTTTTTTTTTCCCTAACCGCGCGTACAGTGGGGCGGGCCAGGCTGTCAGCCAATCACAGACACACACACAGCAAAGTAGATTTTTGCCAGACAAGCAAGGGCATGTGTCATAGGCTGTGCATGTCACATGTCCTTGCCTTATAAGACCCGGCCATTTTCCCCGTCGCCGCATTTATCTGTCTGCTGCGGGTGGGTGACAATCACCGCTCCCGTTGCTGCTGCTGTGTGCGCTATAGATATACAGTGCAATTTACAGATCGCTTTAGGGATTAGGGACTACTTGTAATTTCAGCCCTTTTCAGGGCTGCATTACAGCCGTTCATAGCCATTGTTGCTAGGCAGGTCTGTGCCAACGCTGTGCAGAGGTTTATATAACAGCGTCTGGCTACATCAGCTCAGGCAATTCCTTGGGGCATTGTTTCATTGGCAGGGATATACATACTGGGTGGAATCTGTCGGAACCTCTCACAGATGGGGCTGGTGTCCCCCATTAGGGGCTCATGTTGAATGTCGGTGGTGCACCCAAAGTCATCATCAGGTTGTGCGAACATGGGTTGGTACTGTCTCAACATTTCCTTCACTTGCCCGACTTGTTTGGGGGAAACCTCTTTCAGATCCATCTCCATCTGTTCTAGGAGGGTGTGTTCACTTCCTGCATTATCCCTCATCTCTCTCTGAGCAAGGGCCATGGACAGGGTCCATGGGTCTCCCCTGACGGGAACCAGCTCCACGGCTCCCACTGGTGTGAGCGTCTCAGGCATTAGAGATCCGAGCGTCTTCTCTCTTAGAAACGAGCTACACGTGTACCGCCCTGAGAGGGGCTCGGGCGCTCCCTTCGCCGGGCCGAGATGCTCGAGGTCCGGGCTTGGGTTGTTGGTGGCTCGAGCGCCTCCGTACCGGGGGCCATGTCGCTCTGTTAAGGGGAGGCAGTGGGGTGGTGGTGTGGGACGAGGTGCGCAGCCGGGGGCCGCGTTGTCATTGGAAGGGTCGTGATGCGACCCACGGGTTGTGGTGACGGGATGCACCACCGCTACGGCAGAAGTGAAGTGAACACCTGCTCCTGGGTGTTGAGAGCGCAGCCTGGATGTCAGCCCCTCCGTGGGTAGGGGCGGTGTGTCCCAGGGCCCGGTGGGACGTGCGACGGTGATGTCGGGGTGCAGGGGGCTGTGCTGCGGTGCGGTGTTGTGCCCGGATCGCACTGGTGTATTCACTATTAATTCACACTCATCAGCCGGCTGCTTGTGTCCCTTGTGAGGCTGATGGTGGCCCCTTTCCCTTGCACCTCTTGTTTTGACTTTTGGCTCCCCTGCCTGGACAGTGGTAGCCTGCTCCCCAGGGTTTAGCTGCCGGAAGAGCCCTCAGTTGCCCGCAGGCGCTGGCCCATGGGATGTTTGGCCCTTGGCAGTGGCTCTCACCCGGTATCGGTGGGCTGTTTCCTTCTTTCGGGACTTTGGGTGAGGATGAACCCATGAGGTCCAGACTGCAATCAGTTAATTTGCCTATACCCAGTGGCTTCTAAGCTAGGACGGGGGTCTGAGTACCCGGTTCTGGTGCTTCGATAAGCTGTTGACTCCCCGGTTCAGGTCCGGCGGGCTCCAACCCTGGCCCGGTCCCTACGGTTCCGCCGGTCGCTATACCGGTACTCCTGCAGACGGCCACCACCGTCTGCCTGCCTGACGTTACGGGGATCCCAGGCTCCAACCCGGTTCCCTGACAGCTCTACACCTCTACACCTCCTGTCACTCTCCTCACTCACTGTCCACTAACAACTAACTGTTTGTATTTCCTGCCTCAGGACAGTAGTCTCCTCGGTGGGTGTGTCTTTATGCCTGACTCCGCCCACCTGGTGTGCCTTACTTGCCCTGAGGGAGGCATCAGGTCTCCCTTTCGGGTGACGGGTGTGTCCTCACAAGGGATGGGGGTGTGTGAGTGGTCTGGTGGGTGTTGTTTACCTGTGACCCCTGGGGTCCAGGCCGTCACATTCCCCCTTGGTTTAATGCAGACCATCCGCGGGCTGCCCGACCAACTCCGGTTTATTTTTGTTTTCTTTTTCTTTCAACGGTAAAACGGGAAATATTTACAATTATAATAACATTTTTACAAACACAAGGTTACTGAAAGTCTTCCCATAACGGGAGGCATTTTTCTTTAACGCTGCATAACTTTATTAACAGAACGGGTTCATGTCCTTCTGCCTTTGCCACACAAACAACCAAGCCTTGATGCTGCCCCCAAGAAACGGGCAGCACCCCTTTTCCCCAGTCCGGAAACAGGAACATGGCCAGATCACCCAGGCGGGAACGGGTACGGGGCGGCGCACACGGCAGTTGCTCAAGGGCTCCCCGGTGGATGGTCACCGGTCCCGGTGGCGACCGAACCCCAGCCAGCTCTGCTGTGGGTCCTACCTCTAATATGCCTCTCCGGAGGCTAACGGAACGGGAAGGCATGGTAAAGGGGGCAGGATGGGGCAATATTTACAGGCCAAATAGTTTTTGGGTGGCCAGCAAGTCCACGGCCTTGTCCATGAGCAGTCACTCACGCAACTGGGGTAAAAATGGGGTCAAACACAAGTCCCAACAGGGACGGGTCCTTTGTAGCCAACAGGCCACCGGCAAACAACTTTTACTCCTCAGCGGGGAACTCTTCTTTCACCTCCACTTCAGGGCTGTATGGTGGAGGAGGGGGCTGTCTGCCGCTCCGGACATCCAGGGCAAATCAGCCCCTCTCTCCTCGGTGCCGGGTGTAGTGCAGTAGATCGCTGGGCAGGAGGTCACGGTCGGGGTGCACAAACGGGAGATGGGCATTTACATCCCGCTAGGAGAAGAAGACCTAGTTACTCCACATTTTAAAAAGGACATTCAGAAGTTAGAGTCAGTTCAAAGGCAGGCAACTAGACTAGTACAAGGAATGAAAGGTCTCCCATATGATGACAGGTTGAAAAAGTTAGATATGTTTAGCTTAGAAAAAAGACGTCTCAGAGGAGATCTCATTTATATGTATAAATATATGTGTGGTCAATATAAAGGACTGGCACATGACTTATTTCTTCTGAAGACAATACTAAGGACCAGGGGGCACTCACTGCGAGTGGAAGAAAAGCGATTCCGACAGCTAAATAGGAAAGGGTTCTTTACAGTTAGAGCAGTCAGACTGTGGAATACCCTACCACAAGAGGTAGTAATGGCAGATACTATAACAGCTTTCAAAAAAGGGCTGGATGATTTTCTCAGTACACAAAACATTGTTGGTTATAAATGACTTAGTGACCAAATGTAGAACTGGTGGAGGAAGGTTGAACTAGATGGACCTAGGTCTTTTTTCAACCTTAGTAACTATGTAACTATGTAACTAAGACCTCACCTGCCAAGTTGGGGTCATACAGGAATCCTCAGCCTTTGTCCCGGTTGAACCTTCTGACCTGGCCCTGATAGGTCGGGCCCCGCACCCAGTATCCGGCGCTCCTCAGATGCTCCTTCCCTTCGATGGTACGGGCAAGGACCTCCTCCCTCCTCCTCCCTCCTCTTCTCCCTGGCCGCAATCTCCCGGCTCAGTTGGCTAGGCTGCCTCTCCCAATACGGGGCAGCCGCATGCCCGGGGTCTACTTCAGTGGGGGTCTGGCCCAGCCGGCGCTCCCCGGTGTCGACCACGATCGGCACTCTCAAAGGGGAGCCCCGCGGTGTCACGGTTGGCTCTGCTATCTTGCAGCTGCCTTTACGCGGAACCTCAGCCGAGGCCCGCGACCCTGGAGCGGCCTGCTTCGCCTTCGGGGTCTTTTTGGCCGGGCGGACTGCCGGGGCCAGTGCGCGCCTGGGCGTGGTCACTTCCAGTACAGCCGGCGCCGCTTCAGGATCATATGCTGGCTGGGGACGGGTCTTCTTGGGCAACGGGCACAGCACCGGTGGATTCCACAATAGGTCCGAGCCAGCCTCCCCAAGCAGCTTCTCGTAAGCGCCCGGGACGGACTCCGCCACCGATGTCGGGGGTGGGGATATGGGCGGAGGAACAACAACAACCACTGCGGGCAATGGAGGAGGCGGTATGGCGGGTAGCAGCAGACCGGGCCCCTCAGCCGCGATGGCTGACCCCTCAAGGGTACAGGGAGGTGGGTCGCCTTCCCACCCTGCCAACACCGTCATCCTCTCACGGGCCCACACGGCAGCCACTATCTCCCCCATCTCTGCCGCCCAGTGCTCCACCAGAAAGCTTACCTGGTGCTGGAGGTGGCAACACATGTCCTCTGTCCGGGCCTTCACCCACGCCGCTATTCCTGGCGCGGGCTCCGGGAATTCGGGACTCTGGACGGAAGTTGCCATGCTGCTGCTGCACTGTCGGGATCCAGGAACGGAACAGATGCAGGGTCCTGGAGTCCCTGCCTTTTTATCTTCTTGGTCACATCAGGCAGCCTCTCCACCCCCCTCCCCCTTGGTTTTCTTCCAGCACTCCTCCTCTTGGGGGTGGGGCTTCTTTTTCACGCCTTCACTGCTCGGGGAAGATGACTCGAGCGAGAAACCTTCGCGCCAAGATGACGGATCTTCAACTTTTTCGGCAGGACGCCGCTGACGGATACCTCTAATGCGCACTTCCACAGGTAAGTGGACTGTCCGAATCCTGTTTGTGATGCCAGAAGAGTCGATGTGTACCGCCCTGAGAGGGGCTCGGCCGCTTCCTTCGCCAGGCCGAACCGCTCGAGGTCTGGGCTCGGGTTGTTGGTGGCTCGAGCACCTCCGGACCGGGGGCCACGTCGCTCTGTTAAGGGGAGACAGTGGGGTGGTGGTGTGGGACGAGGTGCGCAGCCGGGGGCCGCGTTGTCGTTGGACGGGTCGTGACGCCACCCACGGGTCGTGGTGACGGGATGCACCACCGCTGCGGCAGGAGTGTAGGGGGGCACCCGGGATCGGTGTTGAGAGCGCAGCCTGGATGTCAGCCCCTCCGTGGGTAGGGGCGGTGTGTCCTGGGGCCCGGTGGGACGTGCGACGGTGATGTTGTCGGGGTGCAGGGGGCCGTGCTGCGGTGCGGTGTTGTGCCCGGATGGCACTGGTGTACCAGTGTATTAATTCACACTCAGAGTCACTGGTAAACCAGAGTTCGGGTATGGTCGGGTCCCGCAGCTGGCTGCTTGTGTCCCTTATGAGGCTGATGGTGGCCCCTTTCCCTTGCACCTCTTGTTTTGACTTTTGGCTCCCCTGCCTGGACAATGGTAGCCTGCTCCCCGGCGTTTAGCTGCCGGAAGAGCCCTCGGTTGCCCGCAGGCGTTGGCCCATGGGATGTTTGGCCCTTGGCGGTGGCTCTCACCCGGTATCGGTGGGCTGTTGCCTTCTTTCGGGACTTTGGGTGAGGATGAACCCGTGAGGTCCAGACTGCAATCAGTTAATTTGCCTATACTCAGTGGCTTCTAAGCTAGGACGGGGTCTGAGTACCCGGTTGTGGTGCTCTGATAAGCTGTTGACTCCCCAGTTCAGGTCCGGCGGGCTCCAACCCTGGCCCGGTCCCTACGGTTCCGCCGGTCGCTACACGGGTACTCCTGCAGACGGCCACCACCGTCTGCCTGCCTGACGTTACGGGGATCCCAGGCTCCAACCCGGGTCCCTGACAGCTTTACTCCTCTACACCTCCTGTCACTCTCCTCACTCACTGTCCACGAACAACTAATTGTTTGTATTTCCTGCCTCAGGACAGTAGTCTCCTCGGTGGGCATGTCTTTCCTCCTGACTCCACCCACCTGGTGTGCCCTACTTGCCTTGAGGGAGGGATCAGGTCTCCCTTTTGGGTGACGGATGTGTCCTCACAAGAAATGGGTGTGTGTGTGTGTGGTCTGGTGGGTGTTGTTTACCTGTGACCCCTGGGGTCCAGGGCGTCACACACGCTTTCTCCACTCAAGTTAAAGCACCTCACCAGCACCCGTCCCTGCCAGACCTTCGTTATGGTCCATGCGAACAGCAGCCCTGGGATCTCCTCTGCCTCTTCTGGAGGTTCCACTTGCACCTCGACTTTTACCACTGACAATCGCGCCCAAACATATATGGTGAGCACCATCTGCCCTACCGGCAAAGTCAGTGAAGTACGTGGGGGTACCTCAACCTTCCCCAAGTAGTGGGAGGCCACAGGGAGCTTCTGAATCTGGCAAACCTGAATGAGCTGTTGGAGAGTCCTACTAGTTGGGCATTGTCGGGTCCCCCAAGTCCGACGTCTTCCCTGCAGATCCTCAGCTAGGAACTGACCTACTTCCCCCAAGACATTCATTCCCAAGATCCCGGTTGGTCCGTCCCGGACAGGGCCTTTCACCAACACAATTCTGTGTTGTGTTAGCTGTGTAATGTCAGCTGGCATCAAGCCCAATGATTAAATAATGGAGAGGTATCTATCAGACACCCCCATTAGTAATCCAGTAATCCAATATTCACAGTGGCTGGAGCTGCATTCATGGAACTTGGACTATAATGGATCTTCAATGGAACAGTTTTGATAAATTGGTGAATGAAGGATAGTCTATATTAAATAAACTATTTTTTCTTGTTTTTTTATTGGATTACTGGGATGATAATGGGAGTGTCTGATAGACACCTCGCCATTACTAACACCAGGGATTGTTGCCAGCTAACATTACACAGCTAATATGAACCTCCAAAATATTACCGTTTGCCCCTGCATAGGGCAATCAGGAAGAGCCGGGTAAAGCGCTAGATTTGTTGCATCTAATCTAATGCACAATTTCTGGGGCAGCTGAGGGCTGATATTATTAGATTTGGAATGGCTAAATAACCATGGGCCTTCCAAGCTTGATAATACCAGCCCCTAGCTGTGTTCTTTACCTTAGGTAGTCATAAGTGATGGGCATGCTCGTTACTCGAGTTGAGCAATTGCTAATGCTCGGGTATGCATCTCGAGTAGCAAGCATAATGTAAGACAGTGAGAAACTTAAGCATATTTCTGGCAGACCCCAATGGGAGATCTGTGGGGGGCCTGAAAAATACCTGAAATGGTAATGGATGCAAACATCTCTGAAATGGACTGGGAACAGCATAGGGAAGATGCATGGACACATCTATGACTCCTAGGATGCTGCTGAAAGCGATGTTGTGGGAGTATTATGACACTTTTACGGACTGACAATGAAACATACAAAGCCATTGATAAAATGGATGTTAATGGACAAAAGTTTAGGAAAAATGTTTTCATATACTGTATAATGACTTGTTTCTAGGAAAAATTTAACTAGAAATAATAACCGCCTCACCTACCCCTTTGGTTATATTCACACTTAGCATTCTTTCAGAAATGCAGCAGTTTTCCATTTCATACTAACAAAAAATGGTCATATAATATACAGTGTGTCCACCCATTTCCTGTGCAACGCCATGAACGTGAGAACGGCGGCAGCTATAGGCTTATAAGTGGTGTCTAGGTATAGTAAAAAGTAGCCATGTGCTATGCAATGAAACCACCTATAGCACCACCTGGTGGAAAACAACGGAGTTAGCATTTTTAGCTCAACACAAACACCAATGCTTGAATAGAATAGATCCAAACATATATAGGAGCAAAAACAAGGATAAAATTAAAATTGATTTTATTAAAAATTTTTAAACTAATTAAAAAAGAGAAAATACAGAAACTGCGTATGGGGAACCGTGCATCATACAGGGCAAACATGGATCAAACTACATAAATAGAATAATTATAACCTAATACAAAAAAGTCAGTTAGGTGTAAAATATTACATATATCAGTGTAATAAATACATAAGTACACTGTTTAAATAGTAAAATAACCAGTTCAAAAATAAAAGGATAGAAAAAGCACCAGAGACTGTATACCATCCAAAAAAAAAATAATAATAATATATTATGTGAATACAAGTGTATGAAGGATGTAAGTACACCAAAGTGACTAGTGCTTTTGTAAAAAATACCGTGTAAATATCAATACCAATACTGACTATGTAAATAATTATTTGAATCTGTATTCTATATAATGTCCACCAGATGGAACCAAAGTACAATAAGGCATTGTTGCATTGATGCTTGATTTGGTATACTTTGGTGCCATCTTGTGGACATAATATAGAATACAGGTTGAAATAATTATTTACAGTCAGTATTGGTATTGATATTTACACAGTGTATTTTTTACAAAAGCACTAGTCACTTTGGTCTATATACATCCTTTATACACTTGTATTCACTTAATATATTATTATTTATTTTTTTGGATGGTATATAGTCTCTGGTGCTTTTTCTATCATATCCTTTTATTTTTTAACTGATTATTTTACTATTTACAAGTGTATTTATGTATTTATTACACTGGTATATGTAATATATTTTACACCTAACTGACTATTTTGTATCAGGTTATAATTATCCTATATATGTAGTTTGATCTATGTTTGCCCTGTATGATGCACGGTCCCCCATACGTGCTTTCTGCACATTCTCTCTTTTTTAATGATTTTAATAATTTTCAATAAAATCCATTTTAATGTTATCCTTGTTTTTGCTCCTATATATGTGGCTCTATTCTAGTTTTCCATTTCAGTCAGGAAAAATAAACAATTGTGTGCATTAGCTTTATGAATTGTCATGGCTTTTGCTGGGATTGTAAAATCAGTTTTTAATTTGCATGAAACTCATTATTGTTAAAATGCTGCCAAAAATCGCAGCAAAAATGCAACGTGTGAAGATAGCCTTAATGGCCAGGCCATCGTTCATCATATTTCCCATCGCCTATGACTGCAGTAGATGACAGTATAGAGAAGAAAAAAACTGCACCCGCCGGTAGTCACCAGAAAAGTGTAATTTTAACATTTTACTACTTTGTCTTGACATGTGGTGTGTAATATAGTCAGGCACATCCTGTTTATTTTATCAAGGAGGGACTCTGAAACTCGCAAAGGCTATGCAGACAATGAAAGAACTGCAAAAATTAGAAGGAAGAGGGACTTTAATACACCCTGTATTAGACAAAAGGAGGGTTTTATACACATTCTGAAAAACTGTTAGGTAGTAGGACTGCTACACTCATAAAGGCTGTGTTCACAAGCAGAAGGGCTGAACAAAATTAGATGGAAAAACTGCAATACCCCTTGAAAGACTTGTAGAGGAGGGCCTCTGATATTTAACCATTTTTAAGGAATGGGACTCCTAGAATGGTAAAGCCTATGCACTAAGTGTAATGGTTGCCAAAAATTAGAGGGAGGAACTGGAATATAACCAGCAAGAGATGTAGAGGAGAGACTCAGATTCAATTATGGTATAATATTAGATTGTAATATACACAGCAAGAGAGAAGGGCCTGTGACTAGAGATGAGCTGACCCCTGGATGTTCAGTTCAGCTGGACTTTAGATTAAGTTCAGTTTGGGATCCAGACTTGGCCTTATCCATAATGGAAGTCACTAATTGGGCAATTCGGGTCTCTGCACATATGCAGCCAACCCTAAACAGAACATTTTCGGGAGAGGCTGGATAGGGTTTTTCCTTTTTATTTTGTGTGCGCACACTACATCCAATAACTCTTGTTACCCCCACTTGAAGCCATTCAAACACTGCAAGCGGCTGACACTGGGCTGAGCATTGAGCGTACCTGAGCAGAGCGATGCTCGCTCAAGTGGTCAGCATAAGATAAGCACCCAAACTCCAAACCAAAACTATGTTTTTTTTGTAAAGTCTGTTTTTGGTATGAACACCAAACTTCGAGTTCGCTCATCTCTACTTGTGACTACCTTTTGTGTTAATTCTAAAAAGATTCAGACTGCTAAGTAGAGTCGAGCGATGTTCGAGTTGAACGGTTCGCCAATTTCATGTTCGAGTGATTTTGGGCGGTGTTCGAGTCATTCGACAAACTCGAACTATTTGCTTAAAGTTCGGCAGTTCAAGTTACGTTCGATCACCAAAAGCGTAGCTATTTACTAGCTGGCTTTTCACTGTAATAGTGTGAGTCACTGTGAATCATGATATTATCAAAATTCAGCATATAATGTGCGGGGGGGACGGGGTTTAAATCAGTGCTGCTGCTGAGTGCTGAAAGAATGTCTATGAAGAAAGGAAGAAATTCCAGCAACTTCAGGAGAAAGTAGAATTTTCTTAAAAAACAGTTTCTTTATTGGTAATAAAAATATTAATATTCCATCCAAGCAAGACAAAAAATGGAGAGGCAAGACAGAGGAGCTGTTTCCTACGCGTTTCAACCTGAATAGGTCTTAATCATGGAATGCGCAGAGGAAATCTCTAAGACAGTATTTAAAGTCTGTGCACAACAAGAACAGGTTGAATTAATTGGATGTGTTACCACCCAGCCCATTTAATGTGGAGAGCACAGAGAAGAAAAAAAAAAAAAGAGAAAGAATAGAAACTGAGACACTGCACCAAAAAGTCAGCACAACAACAGAAAATAAAGGAAAAAACCCCAAAAAATATATATACATAAACTGATTAAAAACAGAAGCAACCAGAGAGATCACATAATAAGAAATATATATATGCCCGGTATAATCCATAGAGAAGGGGCTCTTTAGAGACAAGAAAGATTTTTTTCTCCTAACAGGGACAAAAAAAGGAAGGAAAAAAAACCAAACAAAACATTTGTTAATGTCCAAATTACTATATAGTAAAAATTTAAATACAAATGGTAAAGGAATAACCTTAAACCATCAAATATCCAATAATTACTACAGTATAATATGATATAGTTGTTGGTACTGAAAAAGTTATGTCCTATAAAGAACAAATAATTCAGGAATTCAAGTATATTGCATAACAAGATCTCTCCTCATATTTAGACCATGCGGCATTCTCGTGCCCAATTTAAAGATCCAGAAAGATTCTCTTTTAAGAATCTTTCTTCTAAGATCCCCACCCCTTTTAGGTCTGGAAACTTTTTCAATGCCTGTGAAAACAAGATTGTCAAGACATCTATTGTGAACAGAGGCAAAGTGTCTAGAAACAGCAGACACATTTACCGCAGATGTATTTAATGTGTCTGACATGTGTCTGCGTATTCTTTGTTTGAGGGGACAACTCGTGCAGCCAACATATTGAATGTGACAGGAAATACACTCAATCAAATAAACCACATTTGGGGTATTGCAGTTTATAAAGCTGTTAATGTTATAGGAAAGTCCTGTATAATTAGATGTAAATGATTTGCATTTTTTTGCATGTTTGCACGAGATGCAAAAATTGTGCCCACAGCCAAAAAAACCTGTGCAGGATAACCAATTTTTAGAGATGGCATTGTCCTTTTTGCTTACAACCAAACTGGAGGATAGAATATTGGCAAGATTAGGGGCTCTTCTGGCCACAAAATTGATTTTATTTTTAGTGAAAATCCGATTTAATAAATCATCACTAAGTAAAATAGGCAGATGTTTTTGTACTATTTTTACTATATCATGGAATTGGGGAGAAAAATTCGTTGTAAACGTCACACCATTATACCTACTAAAATTGTTCTTATTTTTATTATTATCTCTAAATAAATCCGATTTCATTAACTATAATTTTTGCCCGATCTAGACACCATTTCGGGTAGCCCCTGTGTTTGAGCTTGGTAACAGCACAGTCCATTTCCACTTGTAGAGCCTCTGGACAGGAACAGTTGCGCTTTAACCTGATAAGTTCACCAAGCGGAATATTTTTAATGACATGCGGAGAATGACATGAACTGGCCATTAAAATGGAGTTGGAGTCCGTATCCTTATGGTAAGGAAGGATCTCCACTACACTGCCCTTCCCTATCAAAGTGACATCTAGATAGTTAATGCTGGTGGAATTTGTTTGAAATGTGAACTTGAGATTAAAAGAATTTTGGTTGAGATGGTTTATGAAAGAATGTGCAGTGACCACATCCCCCCTCCATATAATTAATACATCGTCTATGTAACGTGTGTAAAAAACTATATGATCTGAAAATTCATTATCCTCATTGAAGATGTAAAATTCCTCAAAAATGGCTACAACAATATTAGCAAGGGAAGGAGAGAATTTCCCTCCCATGCTAACGCCACATTTCTGCAGAAAAAACTTTTCATCAAAAGAAAAATAATTGTGCGTTAATAAAAAGTTGATTGCAGTAATGATGAAATTTTGTATGTGAATGGGATATGAACTGTGTTTTCTGAGAAACAACTGCAAACAATCAGAAGCTACATGATGTGGAATGGTAGGATAAAGACTGACAATATCACATGTCAGCCACATGTAGTTGCCCTGCCAGGATATAGAATTCAAATTATTGATAAGGGATTTAGTGTCTCTGAGAAACCCTGGCAATTCTCTAACTAAAGGCTGCAAAAAATGATCCAACCAAGCACCAAGTTTTTCACCAAGGGAACCAATGCCGGATATAATGGGCCTAAATGGAGGGGGAAAAATACCTTTATGTAGTTTGGGGAGGGCATGGTACACAGGAATCACAGGATGATCCACTGTAAGATAATCATACATTTTTTGTGTAAAAATGCCCCCCTCCAAACCAGCCTGAAGCATTTTATCCATCTTTACCTTGAAGAAATTAGTTGGGTCCCCTTGTAAATGTAAATACGTATGATCATCAGACAAAATGGCATGGTTCATTTTGAAATACAAAAGAGCATCCAAAACAACAACCCCTCCCCCCTTGTCGGCTTCCCTGATAATTAAACCAGTGTTAGATTGTAGATCTTGTAAAGCCAAAACCTCTTGGGGGTTGAGATTGTTGTTTCTGACACCTGTGATCCTATCAAGAGCAACCAAATCCTCTTCAATGTGTTCCTGAAAAATATCTAATACAGATGGTCTGGACTGAACAGGATAAAAAGAAGGATTACTCGTGATAAACCTGTCAGGAAGAAAATCATAATTTCTGGATTCTGATTCAAGCTGCCTCAAATCAGAAAGTTTTTTCAACTCACAAAACCTAGGAATCACATTAGAATCAAACATATCAGAACCCAGATTAAGACTGGAATCATCCTGTGGATCTTCATTTTCAGTAAAATGGCACTTCAAAGTCAGATTTCTTGCCAACTTGTTAATGTCCAGCAGCGTATTGAAGAGATTGAATTTATTCGTGGGACAGAAACTAAGTCCTTTAGACAATACTGATAAGTGGTGCTGTGAGAGAATCTGGGCTGAGAGGTTCCACACTGGACAGGTTAATATCTGCGTTTCCTGCGGTCCGGATATCTGGTATTTCCGATGTTTGCGACCTCCTCTCCTGGTGCGCTTTTTGAAGTATGGTTTTTCTTGTTTTTGAACCTTTTATCAAATGTAGCGGATGTTATAACTTCCTCCGAAGAAGAATCAGAAGAAATGTCCACTGAATAATTCGTAGTAGCTGAGGAAATACTGGTATCACCAAAACGGACTTTCCTGTTGTAGTTTTTTTGAAAAAACCTCTTATTTTTATATTGCGATCTTAAAATCGAACTTTGGTGCTGTTGATTCCTCCAGGTATAAATTTTGTCAGTCTGGTAGTCCATGGTGTCTGTCAAATTTACGTTTTTTCCTTTCTGCGATTTTATCATCCAAAATATTCAGATGTTTGTCCAAGTTGTCATTAAGTGTGGTAAATTCAGAAATGTCCTTGAATTTGTCCAACAACGTCTCTGTTTCCAGAATAGATTTTTTAACCGCTTCTAATTCCTGTTCCTCATGCTTAATAATAAGCTCCATTAACTGGATGGAACATTTAGAAAGAATGGTATTCCAATCTGATAGAAAATTTTCAGAGAATGTAGCAAACGTCGGAGACTTAATGATCCTCAGGCCACGAGGTATCATATTCTTGTCTACATATGAGCGTAATGATGTGGAATCCCACCATAACCTGGCTTCTCTGGATTTGTGTTTTTCCAACAGTCTGTGTAGCTGAAAAAGCTCCTCATTATCTTTAACAGTAGCCTCTGTAGAAGTCGTGCCATTGCGAGGATTAAAAATGGAATTGAATTTAGTTCTCCTGTGCAAAGGTAGATCCATAAGGAGTGGAAAATGAGCAGGTTAAATAACCAAAACAGTTAGAGGTAACGTTAATAGGGGGAGCACGAAAAGGTCAAAGGCAATATCAAAAACAAAGAAACTTCAGCTCTCCCCTCTTCACTCCCAAATCTTACCTCCGGTGCACGGAAACACCCTGACCTGGGTGGGAACACATGAAGAAAGGAAGAAATTCCAGCAACTTCAGGAGAAAGTAGAATTTTCTTAAAAAACAGTTTCTTTATTGGTAATAAAAAAATTAATATTCCATCCAAGCAAGACAAAAAATGGAGAGGCAAGACAGAGGAGCTGTTTCCTACGCGTTTCAACCTGAATAGGTCTTAATCATGGAATGCGCAGAGGAAATCTCTAAGGGTATGTGCGCACGTTGCTTTTTACCTGCTTTTTACCTGCTTTTTTGCTGCTTTTTCTTCTGCGCTGTTTAATGCCAAAATGGATGTGTTCTTCTATTCAAGCAAAGTCTATGGGAATTTGGGTTTCTTGTTCACACTATGTTGTTCAAAATGCTGCCTTTTTGTGGCAGAACTTTGGTCAAAAACTCAGCTTTTCAAAGAAGCAACATGTCAATTGTTTTTGCCATTTGGGTTTTGCACTGCAAAGCTGAGTTTTTGACCAAAGTTCTGCCACAAAAAGGCAGCATTTTGAACGACATAGTGTGAACAAGAAACCCAAATTCCCATAGACTTTGCTTGAATAGAAGAACACATCCATTTTGGCATTAAACAGCGCAGAAGAAAAAGCAGCAAAAAAGCAGGTAAAAAGCAACGTGCGCACATACCCTAAGACAGTATTTAAAGTCTGTGCACAACAAGAACAGGTTGAATTAATTGGATGTGTTACCACCCAGCCCATTTAATGTGGAGAGCACAGAGAAGAAAAAAAAAAAAAGAGAAAGAATAGAAACTGAAACACTGCACCAAAAAGTCAGCACAACAACAGAAAATAAAGGAAAAAACCCCAAAAAATATATATACATAAACTGATTAAAAACAGAAGCAACCAAAAAATATATATACATAAACTGATTAAAAACAGAAGCAGACACATGTCAGACACATTAAATACATCTGCGGTAAATGTGTCTGCTGTTTCTAGACACTTTGCCTCTGTTCACAATAGATGTCTTGACAATCTTGTTTTCACAGGCATTGAAAAAGTTTCCAGACCTAAAAGGGGTGGGGATCTTAGAAGAAAGATTCTTAATAGAGAATCTTTCTGGATCTTTAAATTGGGCACGAGAATGCCGCATGGTCTGAATATGAGGAGAGATCTTGTTATGCAGTATACTTGAATTCCTGAATTATTTGTTCTTTATAGGACATACCTTTTTCAGTACCAACAACTATATCATATTATACTGTAGTAATTATTGGATATTTGATGGTTTAAGGTTATTCCTTTACCATTTGTATTTAAATTTTTACTATATAGTAATTTGGACATTAACAAATGTTTTGGTTTTTTTTTTCCTTCTTTTTTTGTCCCTGTTAGGAGAAAAAAATCTTTCTTGTCTCTAAAGAGCCCCTTCTCTATGGATTATACCGGGCATATATATATTTCTTATTATGTGATCTCTCTGGTTGCTTCTGTTTTTAATCAGTTTATGTATATATATTTTTTGGGGTTTTTCCTTTATTTTCTGTTGTTGTGCTGAGTTTTTGGTGCAGTGTCTCAGTTTCTATTCTTTCTCTTTTTTTTTTTTTTCTTCTCTGTGCTCTCCACATTAAATGGGCTGGGTGGTAACACATCCAATTAATTCAACCTGTTCTTGTTGTGCATAGACTTTAAATACTGTCTTAGAGATTTCCTCTGCGCATTCCATGATTAAGACCTATTCAGGTTGAAACGCGTAGGAAACAGCTCCTCTGTCTTGCCTCTCCATTTTTTGTCTTGCTTGGATGGAATATTAATATTTTTATTACCAATAAAGAAACTGTTTTTTAAGAAAATTCTACTTTCTCCTGAAGTTGCTGGAATTTCTTCCTTTCTTCATGTGTTCCCACCCAGGTCAGGGTGTTTCCGTGCACCGGAGGTAAGATTTGGGAGTGAAGAGGGGAGAGCTGAAATTTCTTCGTTTTTGATAAAGAATGTCTATCGCCATTTTTTTTTTCCTAACCCCGCGTACAGTGAGGCAGGCCAGGCTGTCAGCCAATCACAGACACACATACAGCAAAGTGGATTTTTGCCAGACAAGCAAGGGCATGTGTCATAGGCTGTGCATGTCACATGTCCTTGCCTTATAAGACCCGGCCATTTTCCCAGTCGCCGCATTTATCTGTCTGCTGCGGGTGGGTGACAGTCACCGCTCCCGCTGCTGCTGCTGTGTG
Source organism: Anomaloglossus baeobatrachus (assembly GCF_048569485.1). Taxonomy (NCBI): domain Eukaryota; kingdom Metazoa; phylum Chordata; class Amphibia; order Anura; family Aromobatidae; genus Anomaloglossus; species Anomaloglossus baeobatrachus. Next base: position 308,045,895 of record NC_134354.1, read on the forward strand.
CGCTATAGACATACAGTGCAATCTACAGATCGCTTTAGGGATTAGGGACTACTTGTAATTTCAGCCCTTTTCAGGGCTGCATTACAGCTGTTCATAGCCATTGTTGCTAGGCAGGTCTGTGCCAACACTGTGCAGAGGTTAATATAACAGCGTCTGGCTACATCAGCTCAGGCAATTCCTTGGGGCATTGTTTCATTGGCAGGGATATACATACTGGGTGGTATCTGTCGGAACCTCTCACAGATGGGGCTGGTGTCCCCCATTAGGGGCTCATGTTGAATGTCGGTGGTGCACCCAAAGTCATCATCAGGTTTTGCGAACACGGGTTTGTACTGTCTCAACATGTCCTTCACTTGCCCGACTTGTTTGGGGGAAACCTCAGTCAGATCCATCTCCATCTGTTCTAGGAGGGTGCGTTCACTTCCCGCATTAACCTTCATCTCTCTCTGAGCAAGGGCCATGGACAGGGTCCATGGGTCTCCCCTGACGGGAACCAGCTCCACGGCTCCCATTGGTGTGAGCGTCTCAGGCATTACAGAGATCCGAGCGTCTTCTCTCTTCGAGACGAGCGGCACGCGTTCTCCACTCAAGTTAAGGCACCTCACCAGCACCCGTCCTTGCCGGACCTTTGTTAGGATCCATGTGAACAGCAGCCCTGGGATCTCCTCTGCCTCTTCTGGAGGTTCCAGTTGCACCTCAACTCCTTCCACGGACAATCGCGCCCAAACAGATATAGTGAGCACCATCTGCCCTACCGGCAAAGTCAGTGAAGTACGTGGGGGTACCTCAACCTTCCCCAAGTAGTGGGAGGCCGCAGGGAGCTTCTGAATCTGGCAAACCTGAATGAGCTGTTGGAGAGTCCTACTAGTTGGGCATTGCCGGGTCCCCCAAGTCCAACGTCTTCCCTGCGGATCCTCAGCTAGGAACTGATCTACTTCCCTCAAGACATTCATTCCCAAGATCACGGTTGGTCCGTCCCAGACAGAGCCTTTCACCAACACAATTCTTTGTTGTGTTAGCTGTGTAATGTCAGCTGGCATCAAGCCCAATGATTAAAGCTGGTGTCACACACAGCGACAACGACAACGACGTCGCTGCTACGTCACCATTTTCTGTGACGTTGCAGCGACGTCCCGTCGCTGTCGCTGTGTGTGACATCCAGCAACGATCTGGCCCCTGCTGTGAGGTCGCCGGTCGTTGCTGAATGTCCAGCTTCATTTTTTGGTCGTCACTCTCCCGCTGTGACACACACATCGCTGTGTGTGACAGCGAGAGAGCGACGAAATGAAGCGAGCAGGAGCCGGCACTGGCAGCTGCGGTAAGCTGTAACCAGCGTAAACATCGGGTAACCAAGGGAAGACCTTTCCCTGGTTACCCGATGTTTACGCTGGTTACCAGCCTCAGCCGCTCTTGCTGCCAGTGCCGGCTCCTGCACTGTGACATGTGGCTGCAGTATGCATCGGGTAATTAACCCGATGCATACTGTAGCAAGGAGAGCAAGGAGCCAGCGCTAAGCAGTGCGCGCGGCTCCCTGCTCTCTGAACTGTGACATGTAGCTGCAGCACACATCGGGTTAATTAACCCGATGTGTGCTGCAGGAGAGCAAGGAGCCAGCGCTAAGCGCGGCTCCCTGCTCTCTGAACATGTAGCACAGCGACGTTATGATCGCTGCTTCTGCTGTGTTTGACAGCTAAGCAGCGATCATAACAGCGACTTACAAGGTCGCTGTTACGTCACCGAAAATGGTGACGTAACAGCGACGTCGTTGTCGCTGTCGTTTAGTGTGAACCCAGCTTAAATAATGGAGATGCATCTATCAGACACCCCCATTAGTAATCCAGTAATCCAATTTTCACAGTGACTGGAGCTGCATTCATGGAACTTGGACTATAATGGATCTTCAAGGGAACAATTTTGATAAATTGCTGAATGAGGGATAGTCTATATTAAAATAAACTATTTTTTCTTGTTTTTTTATTGGATTACTGGGATGATAATGGGAGTGTCTGACAGACACCTCGCCATTACTAACACGAGGGATTGTTGCCAGCTGACATTACACAGCTAATATGAACCCTCAGAAATATTACCGTTTGCCCCTGCATAAGGGCAATCAGGAAGAGCCGGGTAAAGCGCTAGATTTGTTGCATCTAATGTAGTGCACAAATTCTGGGGCAGCTGAGGGCAAATATTATTAGATTTGGAATGGCTAAATAACCATGGGCCTTCCAAGCATGATAATACCAGCCCCTAGCTGTGTTCTTTACCTTAGGTAGTCATAAGTGATGGACATGCTCGTTACTCGAGTTGAGCAGTTGCTAATGCTCGGGTATGCATCTCGAGTAACAAGCATAATGGAAGACAGTGAGAAACTTAAGCATATTTCTGGCAGACCCCAATGGGAGATCTGTGGGGTGCCTGAAAAATACCTGAAATGGATGCAAACATCTCTGAAATGGACTGGGAACAGCATGGGGAAAATGCCTGGACACATCTATGACTCCTAGGATGCTGCTGAAAGCGATGTTGTGGGAGTATTATGACACTTTTACGGACTGACAATAAAACATGCAAAGCCATTGATAAAATGGATGTTAATGGACAAAAGTTTAAGAAAAATGTTTTCATTTACTGTATAATGACATGTTTCTAGGAAAAATTTAACTAGAGATAATAACCGCCTTATCTACCCCTTTGGTTCTATTCACACTTAGCGTTCTTTCAGAAATGCAGCAGTTTTCCATTTCATACTAACAAAAAATGGTCATATAATATACTGTGTGTCCACCCATATGCTGTGCACCGCCATGAACTTGAGAACGGTGGCAGCTATAGGCTTATTAGTGGCGTCTAGGTATAGTAAAAAGTAGCCATGTGCTACGCAATGAAACCACCTATAGCACCACCTGGTGGAAAACAACGGAGTTAGCATTTTTAGCTCAACACAAACAGCAACGATAGATTAGAATAGATTCACACATATATAGGAGGAAAAACAAGGATAAAATTAAAATTGATTTTATTGAAAAATATTAAACTCATTAAAAAAGAGAGAATATACAGAAACCGCGAATGGGGAACCGTGCATCATACAGGGCAAACATAGATCAAACCACATAAATAGAATAATTATAAAGTCAGTTAGGTGTAAAATATTACATATATCAGTGTAATAAATACATAAGTACACTGTTTAAATAGTAAAATAACCAGTTCAAAAATAAAAGGATAGAAAAAGCACCAGAGACTGTATACCATCCAAAAAAATTAATAATAATATATTATGTGAATACAAGTGTATGAAGGATGTAAGTACATCAAAGTGACTAGTGCTTTTGTAAAAAAATACCGTGTAAATATCAATACCAATACTATGTAAATAATTCTTTGAACCTGTATTCTATATAATGTCCATCAGATGGCACCAAAGTACAATAAGGCATTGTTGCATTGATGCTTGATTTGTTATACTTTAGTGCCATCTTGTGGACATAATATAGACTACAGGTTGAAATAATTATTTACAGTCAGTATTGGTATTGATATTTACACAGCGTATTTTTTACAAAAGCACTAGTCACTTTGGTCTATATACATCCTTTATACACTTGTATTCACTTAATATATTATTATTTATTTTTTTAGATGGTATATAATCTCTGGTGCTTTTTCGATCATATCCTTTTATTTTTTAACTGGTTATTTTACTATTTACACAGTGTATTTATGTATTTATTACACTGGTATATGTAATATATTTTACACCTAACTGACTTTTTTGTATCAGGTTATAATTATCCTATATATGTAGTTTGATCTATATTTGCCCTGTATGATGCACGGTCCCCCATACGCGCTTTCTGCACATTCTCTCTTTTTTAATGATTTTAATAATTTTTAATAAAATCCATTTTAATGTTATCCTTGTTTTTGCTCCTATATATGTGGCTCTATTCTAGTTTTCCATTTCAGTCAGGAAAAATAAACAATTGTGTGCATTAGCTTTATGAATTGTCATGGCTTTTCCTGGGATTGTAAAATCAGTTTTTAATTTGCATGAAACTCATTATTGTTAAAATGCTGCCAAAAATTGCAGCAAAAATGCAATGTGTGAAGATAGCCTTAATGGCCAGGCCATCGTTCATCGTATTTCCTATCGCCTATGACTGCAGTAGATGACAGTATAGAGAAGAATGAAACTGCACCCGCCGGTAGTCACCGGAAGAGTGTAATTTTAACATTTTACTACTTTGTCTTGACATGTGGTGTGTAATATAGTCAGGCACATCCTGTTTATTTTATCAAGGAGGGACTCTGAAACTCGCAAAGCCTATGCAGACAATGAAAGAACTGGAAAAATTAGAAGGAAGAGGGACTTTAATACACCCTGTATTAGACAAAAGGAGGGTTTTATGCACATTCTGAAAAACTGTTAGGTAGTAGGACTGCTACAATCATAAAGGCTGTGAATACAATATTCATGGAAAAGATGGGGGAGAGCATGTTATCAACCATCATCAAGTGCTAGTGCACATATATTCCTCCATAATTGGAAATAGTAAAGGATCAACTCCTGCATTAATGTTCAAAAATGTGAAACCACACAATGAAGTCTAAAATCCACTAAATTTATTAAGTACGTATTAAACAGACATACATATAAGTGATAAAACGCTCTATGAGTACATATACAGTAAAAGAGACCAGTAAGGAGGTAGTAAATCTCAACAAGGTGGAGACCGAATCTTTATAATAGTATTCATTATCCGGAGCAGTCTGGGGGAGCACGAGGTAGTAAATACAAGTAAATTGTGGACACTCATAAGTCCATCTCCCACAGACCAAGTTCCAATAATATCCCGCTGGTGAATGGGGGCTATCCACTTATATTGCTAAGTCCCTCATCCCATACAGTGCATATACTCAATACCCAATGATAATTACCTTAGAGACGCACAGGGTACAGTATTGGATGTCCTCCCATTACCAAGGCAGGAACAAGTAGTGACTGGTCAGAGTCCGACGCGCGTTTCGTGATCCTTCTTCAAGGGCCACCACACGTTGTCTGGTTGAACTCAAAAACTATGTTTTTATATTCCACATTCTCGCCACGGAACAGCTGAGCGGATTGTCAAATGCGCGTGCGCCGTCATCAGGACCCGGAAGTTGTTAGCATTCAGCCCGGCGGTAGTCATTGGATCATCACGCATGCGTGGGGAGCCTTTCTCCCCAGACGTCAATTAACGCATGCGCAGCCCGATATCTGACACCGCCGAGTGTATGCACCCGGAAGTCCAGTCTGTACGGCCCACACAACGCGGCCGCTCATTTGTCTGTGGAGGGAAGCAGCAAAAGGCGTAATACACATTACTCAGGCCAGTATACCAGGTCATAACAAGAGGCAGGAGTACTACAAAGAAAACGGTTCAGAGTACATACATAATGTAACCACCTACACGTGGATCGCATATATTCAAGTCCACAAAGATAATAAAAGATTTCCCAAATTGGACTAGATTTCCCAAATTGGACTAATAAATGGTGGAACATATATCTGCACAATGAAAACCGCTCCTTGAACACATGTATAGATTAAAGGGAATAGTATCAACACTGTTATCTAGTGACAAAATTGTCACTCCCAATATCATAGATATTAATAAGTATCATATACACAGAGATATAAATAGTTATGGTGACATGAAGATATTTTTATTTTTTCTTAATTTTTTCAGTTTTTTCTTTATCCATAAAGATGGTATGATCCTTAGACAGAAAAAAATTTCTTCATGTAGACTCAAGCAACTGGCCCGCTTGACTAGAAAGGAGCTGTATATGGTGAATATCATCAATCGGATTTACATTACTACAAGGAAAAAAGAGAACAGACAACATATAATTAAAAATAAGCATAAAAACACTCAAAGCTTTGGACATGCGAACTTCTTCTATATGTACAATAGTAAAAGATGGAAAGAGGAGATTTTTTTCTCCTAAGTACCACCAAAATAACTAGGTTATGAGGTCAGAACAATTCAGACGTGAGATACGGAGCAAAGCTGAATTGCTCATTCAATCCTGCAGGGGAGGTTGTACCAAGAGAAAAAATCCACTTGCATTCTAATCTCGCTAACATGATCTTTAAATTGCCGCCACGGATACTGCCGTTGATCAGGTCTATCCCCATCACCCTTAGACCTCTTGGGTCACAGTTGTGATGTAATTTGAAGTGCCTGGGGAGAGTCCTTAACAACGACGGGTCCGTGACCGATGGTGCCTTCAGAATATCTCATACGTGCTCACGTATCCGTACCCGCAATTGTCTGGATGTCAGCCCCATGTATATTAAATCACATGGGCAGGTGGCGTAGTATATAACATATGTGCTGCTACACAAAACGTATTTTTTAATTTTGAAACATTGTTTTTTATCAACTGAGTGGAATTCCTTCCCCCTCACAATGTTACCAGATCTGCATGATGCACAGTCGCCACAGGTAAAACACCCGACAACTGGAGGGCCACCACCCAAAAAACCTACTGTGGTCTTTGCCACATAGTGGCTATCGACCAATAGATCACGAAGACTCCTACCTCTGCGTGGAGTCACAAGTGGAGTTTCAGATAACCTCTTTTCTAGTACTGTATCCGTCTGCAAGACGGACCAGTGTTCTGAGAGAGCCTCCCTCATCCTTCCCCATTGTCCATTGAAGGTTGAAATGAACCATATTTCGCCACTGCCTTCCTTCTGCCTAGTCAGATGGGATTGATACAGTAACTGGTCCCCTGATGTGGCCGTTGCTCTTTGGTATCCATTTTTGATACCATGGATGCCATAGCCCCGCTCCCTAAATCGCACACACAGGTCTCCGACCTGTTTTTCAAATCTCTGCGGTGTGGAGCAGATTCTTTTTGCTCTAAGGAACTGCCCTGTGGGTATGGCTCTGAGCGTGGACCTCATATGGGCTGAGGACGCATGTAACAAGGCGTTGACCGAAGTGGTTTTACGATATAAGTCGGTCTCAATCACTCCGTCCTCTCCCACCTCCTTGGTCTGTGGGAGATGGACTTATGAGTGTCCACAATTTACTTGTATTTACTACCTCGTGCTCCCCCAGACTGCTCCGGATAATGAATATTATTGTAGTGATTCGGTCTCCACCTTGTTGAGATTTACTACCTCCTTACTGGTCTCTTTTACTGTATATGTACTCATAGAGCGTTTTATCACTTACAGTTAGGTCCAGAAATATTTGGACAGTGACACAATTTTCGCGAGTTGGGCTCTGCATGCCACCACATTGGATTTGAAATGAAACCTCTACAACAGAATTCAAGTGCAGATTGTAATTAATTTGAAGGTTTGAACAAAAATATCTGATAGAAATTGTAGGAATTGTACACATTTCTTTACAAACACTCCACATTTTAGGAGGTCAAAAGTAATTGGACAAATAAATCAAACCCAAACAAAATATTTTTATTTTCAATATTTTGTTGCGAATCCTTTGGAGGCAATCACTGCCTTAAGTCTGGAACCCATGGACATCACCAAACGCTGGGTTTCCTCCTTCTTAATGCTTTGCCAGGCCTTTTCAGCCGCAGCCTTCAGGTCTTGCTTGTTTGTGGGTCTTTCCGTCTTAAGTCTGGATTTGAGCAAGTGAAATGCATGCTCAATTGGGTTAAGATCTGGTGATTGACTTGGCCATTGCAGAATGTTCCACTTTTTTGCACTCATGAACTCCTGGGTAGCTTTGGCTGTATGCTTGGGGTCATTGTCCATCTGTACTATGAAGCGCCGTCCGATCAACTTTGCGGCATTTGCCTGAATCTGGGCTGAAAGTATATTCCTGTACACTTCAGAATTCATCCGGCTACTCTTGTCTGCTGTTATGTCATCAATAAACACAAGTGACCCAGTGCCATTGAAAGCCATGCATGCCCATGCCATCACGTTGCCTACACCATGTTTTACAGAGGATGTGGTGTGCCTTGGATCATGTGCCGTTCCCTTTCTTCTCCAAATTTTTTTCTTCCCATCATTCTGGTACAGGTTGATCTTTGTCTCATCTGTCCATAGAATACTTTTCCAGAACTGAGCTGGCTTCATGAGGTGTTTTTCAGCAAATTTAACTCTGGCCTGTCTATTTTTGGAATTGATGAATGGTTTGCATCTAGATGTGAACCCTTTGTATTTACTTTCATGGAGTCTTCTCTTTACTGTTGACTTAGAGACAGATACACCTACTTCACTGAGAGTGTTCTGGACTTCAGTTGATGTTGTGAACGGGTTCTTCTTCACCAAAGAAAGTATGCGGCGATCATCCACCACTGTTGTCATCCGTGGACGCCCAGGCCTTTTTGAGTTCCCAAGCTCACCAGTCAATTCCTTTTTTCTCAGAATGTACCCGACTGTTGATTTTGCTACTCCAAGCATGTCTGCTATCTCTCTGATGGATTTTTTTTTTTTTTCAGCCTCAGGATGTTCTGCTTAACCTCAATTGAGAGTTCCTTAGACCGCATGTTGTCTGATCACAGCAACAGCTTCCAAATGCAAAACCACACACCTGTAATCAACCTCAGACCTTTTAACTACTTCATTGATTACAGGTTAACGAGGGAGACGCCTTCAGAGTTAATTGCAGCCCTTAGAGTCCCTTGTCCAATTACTTTTGGTCCCTTGAAAAAGAGGAGGCTATGCATTACAGAGCTATGATTCCTAAACCCTTTCTCCGATTTGGATGTGAAAACTCTCATATTGCAGCTGGGAGTGTGCACTTTCAGCCCATATTATATATATAATTGTATTTCTGAACATGTTTTTGTAAACAGCTAAAATAACAAAACTTGTGTCACTGTCCAAATATTTCTGGCCCTGACTGTATATGTATGTCTGTTTAATACGTACTTAATAAATTTAGTGGATGTTAGACTCATAAAGGCTGTGTTCACAAGCGCAAGGGCTGAACAAAATTAGAAGGAAAAACTGCAATACCCCTGGAAGGCTTGTAAAGGAGGGCCTCTGACAACATTTTTGACCATTTTTAAGAATTGGGACTCCTAGACTGGTAAAGCCTATGCACTAAGTGTAAGAGCTACCAAAAATTACTGGGAGGAACTGGAATATAACCAGCAAGAGATGTAGAGGAGAGACTCAGATTCAATTATGGTATAATATTACAAAGATTCTGACTTCAAACAGGCATAGGCTATGCACTTAGTACAAGGCCTAACTAGAATTCCAAAGACAGATTGTAATATACACAGCAAGAGAGAAGGGCTTGTGACTAGAGATGAGCTGATCCCTGGATGTTTAGTTCAGCTGGACTTTAGATTAAGTTCAGTTTGGGATCCAGACTTGGCCTTATCCATAATGGAAGTCACTAATTGGGCAATTCGGGTCTCTGCACTTATGCAGCCAACCCTAAACAGAACATTTTCGGGAGAGGCTGGATAGGGTTTTTCCTTTTTATTTTGTGTGTGCACTCTACATCCAATAACTCTTGTTACCCCCACTTGAAGCCATTCAAACACTGCAAGCGGCTGACACTGGGCTGAGCATTGAGCGTACCTGAGCACAGCGATGCTCGCTCAAGTGGTCAGCATAAGATAAGCACCCAAACTCCAAACCAAAACTATGTTTTTTTTGTAAAGTCTGTTTTCGTTATGAACACCAAACTTCGAGTTCGCTCATCTCTACTTGTGACTACATTTTGTGTTAATTCTAAAAAGATTCAGACTCCTAACTAGAGTTGAGCGATGTTCGAGTCGAACGATTCACCAATTTCATGTTCGAGTGATTTTGGGCTGTGTTCGAGTCGTTCGAAGAACTCGAACGATTTGCTTAAAGTTCGGCAGTTCGACTTATGTTCGAGAACGGTTCGATCACCAAAAGCGTAGCTATTTACTAGCTGGCTTTTCACTGTAATAGTGTGAATCACTGTGAATCATGATATTATCAAAATTCAGCATATAATGTGTGGAAGGGACGGGGTTTAGATCAGTGCTGCTGCTGAGTGCTGAAAGAATGTCGATCGCCATTTTTTTTTTTCCTAACCGCGCGTACAATGGGACGGGCCAGGCTGTCAGCCAATCACAGACACACACACAGCAAAGTGGATTTTTGCCAGACAAACAAAGGCATGTGTCATAGGCTGTGCATGTCACATGTCCTTACCTTATAAGACCCGGCCATTTTCCCCGTCGCCGCATTTATCTGTCTGCTGCGGGTGGGTGACAGTCACCGCTCCCGCTGCTGCTGTGTGCGCTATAGACATAGAGTGCAATCTACAGATCGCTTTAGGGATTAGGGACTACTTGTAATTTCAGCCCTTTTCAGGGCTGCATTACAGCCGTTCATAGCTATTGCTGCTAGGCAGGTCTGTGCCAACGCTGTGCAGAGGTTTATATAACAGCGTCTGGCTACATCAGCTCAGGCAATTCCTTGGGGCATTATATCATTGGCAGGGATATACATACTGGGTGGAATCTGTCGGTACCTCTCTCAGATGGGGCTGGTGTCCCCCATTAGGGGCTCATGTTGAATGTCGGTGGTGCACCCAAAGTCATCATCAGGTTGTGCGAACACGGGTTGGTACTGTCTCAACATTTCCTTCACTTGCCCCACTTGTTTGGGGGGAAACCTCAGTCAGATCCATCTCCATCTGTTCTAGGAGGGTGCGTTCACTTCCCGCATTACCCCTCATCTCTCTCTGAGCAAGGGCCATGACAGGGTCCATGGGTCTCCCCTGATGGGAACCAGCTCCATGGCTCCCACTGGTGGGAGCATCTCAGGCATTACAGAGATACGAGCGTCTTCTCTCTTCGAGACGAGCTGCACGCTTCCTTCACTCAAGTTAAGGCACCTCACCAGCACCCGTCCCTGCCGGACTTTCGTTAGGATCCATGCGAACAGCAGCCCTGGGATCTCCTCTGCCTATTCTGGAGGTTCCACTTGCACCTCGACTCCTTCCACGAACAATCGCGCCCATACAGATATGGTGAGCACCATCTGCCCTACCGGCAAAGTCAGTGAGGTACGTCTGGGCACCTCAACCTTTCCCAAGTAGTGGGAGGCCACAGGGAGCTTCTGAATCTGGAAAACCTGAGTGAGCTGTTGGAGAGTCCTACTAGTTGGGCATTGCCGGGTCCCCCAAGTCCAACGTCTTCCCTGCGGAGCTTCAGCTAGGAACTGGCCTACTTCCCTCAAGACATTAATTCCAAAGATCATGGTTGGTCCGTCCTGGACAGGGCCTTTCACCAACACAATTCTGTGTTGTGTTAGCTGTGTAATGTCAGCTGGCATCAAGCTCAATGATTAAATAATGGAGAGGCATCTATCAGACACCCCCATTAGTAATCCAGTAATCCAATATTCACAGTGGCTGGAGCTGCATTAATGGAACTTGGACTATAATGGATCTTCAGGGGAACAGTTTTGATAAATTGGTGAATGAGGGATAGTCTATATTAAATAAACTATTTTTTCTTGTTTTTTTATTGGATTACTGGGATGATAATGGGAGTGTCTGATAGACACCTCACCATTACTAACACCAGGGATTGTTGCCAGCTGACATTACACAGCTAATATGAACCCACCAAAATATTACTGTTTGCCCCTGCACTAGGGTAATCAGGAAGAGACAGATAAAGCGCTAGATTTGTTGCATCTAATGTAATGCACGAATTGTGGGGGAGCTGAGGGCTGATATTATTGGATTTTCAATGGCTAAATAACCATGGGCCTTCCAAGCATGATAATACCAGCCCCTAGCTGTGTTCTTTACCTTAGGTAGTCATAAGTGATGGGCATGCCGCATGCTCGTTACTCGAGTTGAGCAGTTGCTAATGCTCGGGTATGCATCTCGAGTAACAAGCATAATGGAAGCCAGTGAGAAACTTAAGCATATTTCTGGCAGACGGCATTGGGAAATCTGTGGGGGGCCTGAAAAATACCTGAAATGGATGCAAATATCTCTGTAAAGGCCTGGACACATCTATGACTCCTAGGATGCTGCTGAAAGCGATGTTGTGGGAGTATTATGACACTTTTACAGACTGACAATAAAACATACAAAGCCATTGATAAAATGGATGTTAATGGACAAAAGTTTAGGAAAAATATTTTCATATACTGTATAATGACATGTTTCTAAGAAAAATTTAACTAGAGATAATAAGCGCCTCATCTACCCCTTTGGTTATATTCACACTTCGCGTTCTTTCAGAAATGCAGCAGTTTTCCATTTCATACTAACAAAAAATGGTCATATAATATACAGTGTGTCCACCCATATCCTGTCCACCGCCATGAACTTGAGAACGGCGGCAGCTATAGGCTTATAAGTGGTGTCTAGGTATAGTAAAAAGTAGCCATGTGCTACGCAATAAAACCAATAAAACCACCTATAGCACCACCTGGTGGAAAACAACGGAGTTAGCATTTTTATCTCGAAAACGGAACGAGATAGAGAAAAAAAGTGAATTACAAAGTTGTAGGGCATCATCAATTCAATATGAATCAACACCTTGCATACAGAAATGCTATGATATCAAAACCAAGACCACCCAGAACATTGAATGCTGTTCACACATATGGTGCTCATTTATTTTGATGCTCAAAGTGGCCACCGTCAGCTGAAATGCGCATCTGGACTCTGGACAGCATACTGTATCTTGCTGCACGTTTTGCAATATGGTAGGTGACACGTTTGCACAAGCATCTGGGATACGTCGTCGTAGGTCCTGCAATGTTGGTGGAGGGGTCGCATACACCTGCTGATTGATGTGACCTGACAGAAAGAAGTCCAATGGGGTCAGGTCAGGTGAGCGTGGAGGCCACTCCACGCAGCCACCATACTCAATGACTTGTAGGAAAGTCTCCATGAGGTATCGCTTCACGTCCGCAGCCTTGTGAGTTTTACATATTCTAATCATAGCATTTCTGTATGCAAGGTTTTGATTCATATGGAATTGATGATGCCCTACAACTTAGTAATTCACTTTTTTTCTCTATCTTGTTCTGTTTTCGAGATAAAAATGCTAACTCCGTTATTTTCCACCAGGTGGCGCTATAGGTGGTTTCATTGCGTAGCGCATAGCTACTTTACAATACCTAGACACCACTTCTATGCCTATAGCTGCCGCTGTTCTCAAGTTAATCGTGGTGGACAGGGTATGGGTGGACACACTGTATATAAGGGAAAAGAAATTCCTCCCTATACATCAAAACTCCCCAAGCTCAACACTAACACCAATGCTAGATTAGAATAGATCCACACATATATAGGAGCAAAAACAAGGATAACATTAAAATTGATTTTATTGAAAAATATTAAACTCATTAAAAAGGGAGAATGTGCAGAAACCGCGTATGGGGAATCGTGCATCATACTGGGCAAACATAGATCAAACTACATAAATAGAATAATTATAATTATAGCCTAATACAAAAAAGTCAGTTAGGTGTAAAATATTACATATATCAGTGTAATAAATACATAAATAGACTGTTTAAATAGTAAAATAACCAGTTTAAAAATAAATTTAAAAAGGATAGAAAAAGCACCAGAGACTGTATACCATCCAAAAAAATAAATAATAATATATTATGTGAATATAAGTGTATGAAGGATGTAAGTACACTAAAGTGACTAGTGCTTTTGTAAAAAATACCGTGTAAATATCAATACAATACTATGTAAATAATTATTTGAACCTGTATTCTATATAATGTCCACCAGATGGAACAAATGTACAATAAGGCATTGTTGCATTGAGGCTTGATTTGTTATACTTTGGTGCCATCTTGTGGACATAATATAGAATACAGGTTGAAATAATTATTTACAGTCAGTATTGGTATTGATATTTAGGCTATGTGCGCACGTTGCGTACTAGCCCTGCAGAAATTTCTGCAGCGATCTGAAGAGCACATGTGCGCTTTAGATCGCTGCAGAAATGTCCGTAGTGAGCGCCGATTCCATGCGCTCTGCCTGCAGCTCCTGCCATAGACAGAGCAGGAGCTGCCGGCAAAGCGCAGGAAAGAAGTGACATGTCACTTCTTTTTGCGCAGCGCTTCGGCAGTAGCCGAAGCGCTGCGCTCTGAGACGCCACGTGCGCACGGCCCCTGCACAATCTCCATAGACTGTGCAGGGGACGCAGGACGCATGCAGTTACGCTGCGCTGCAAAGCGCAGCGTAACTGCATGAATTTACGCAACGTGCGCACATAGCCTTACACAGTGTATTTTTTACACAAACACTAGTTACTTTGGTCTATATACATCCTTTATACACTTGTATTCACTTAATATATTATTAATTTTTTTGGATGGTATATAGTCTCTGGTGCTTTTTCTATCATATCCTTTTATTTTTTAACTGGTTATTTTACTATTTAAACAGTGTATTTATGTATTTATTACACTGGTATATGTAATATATTTTACACCTAACTGACTTTTTTGTATAAGGTTATAATTATCCTATGTATGTAGTTTGATCTATGTTTGCCCTTTATGATGCACGGTCCCCCATACGCGCTTTCTGCACATTCTCTCTTTTTTAATGATTTTAATAATTTTCAATAAAATCCAATTTAATATTATCCTTGTTTTTGCTGCTATACATGTGGCTCTATTCTAGTTTTCCATTTCAGTCAGGAAAAATAAACAATTGTGTGCATTAGCTTTATGTATTGTCATTGTTTTTGCTGGGATTGTAAAATCAGTTTTTAATTTGCATGAAACTCATTATTGTTAAAATGCTGCCAAAAATCGCAGCAAAAATGCAACGTGTGAAGATAGCCTTAATGGCCAGGCCATCATTCATCGTATTTCCCATCGCCTATGACTGCAGTAGATGACAGTATAGAGAAGAATAAAACTGCACCCGCCGGTAGTCACCGGAAAAGTGTAATTTTAACATTTTACTACTTTGTCTTGACATGTGGTGTGTAATATAGTCAGGCACATCCTGTTTATTTTATCAAGGAGGGACTCTGAAACTCGCAAAGGCTATGCTGACAATGAAAGAACTGCAAAAATTAGAAGGAAGAGGGACTTTAATACACCCTGTATTAGACAAAAGGAGGGTTTTATACACATTCTGAAAAACTGTTAGGTAGTAGGACTGCTACACTCATAAAGGCTGTGTTCACAAGCGCAAGGGCTGAACAAAATTAGATGGAAAAACTGCAATACCCCCTGGAAGACTTGTAAAGGAGGGCCTCTGACAACATTTTTGACCATTTTTAAGGAATGGGACTCCTAGAATGGTAAAGCCTATGCAGTAAGTGTAATGGCTGCCAAAAATTAGAGGGAGGAACTGGAATTTAACCAGCAAGAGATGTAGAGGAGAGACTCAGATTCAATTATGGTATAATATTACAAAGATTCTGACTCCAAACAGGCATAGGCTATGTACTTAGTGGAAGGCCTAGCTAGAATTCCAAAGACAGGTTGTAATATACAGAGCAAGAGAGAAGGGCCCGTGACTAGAGATGAGCTGACCCCTGGATGTTCAGTTCAGCTGGACTTTAGATTCAGTTCAGTTTTGGATCCAAATAATGGGAGTAAAGCTGGGCTCAACTGCTATATAGAACAGGTGCTTGAAGGAAAGTCAACAGATAATGTGATAGATCCCAAGCACTCAATCAGACAAAGGTAATGCAAAAAAGGGTTTTTTATTCTTGAATTATATGCAAAAAGAAAAAATGCCACTACCGATAGAGCAAAGCCAAGCCAACGTTTCGGCCTATGTTAGGCCTTTGTCAAGGTCTTGCCTACAAGAAATAATAAAGAATATTTACACACCAAAAGTGACAAATTGTGACTAAAAATTTACATATTTACAAGTTATGTATGTACACATACGTTTTGTGAGAGACCATGGAACATGGACGGGTCAAACGTCCGAGGATTGTACCACGGGTAGGGCGTTTTTGCTTTTTCAGGCGTAGTACGCTAAATGAAACAGGTATAATTAAGCACCACAGGCACAGTGTAAACAGGCTGTACAGTAAATACAAGCGTGTGCTGGTATAGCAGAAAATCAAGAATGAGTATACCAATAATTGGTAAGTAAATGTTATATGGGCACAATATATAGATTAACACAGACAGTCCCATAATGGGACAATGTTGGTTTGAACAACATCTTGGTGAGTAATCACAACCAATCAGAGGAATAGGCATTAATACAATAATATATATATTTTCTGAGGGCAAGCACCAGGAGGAGGTATCCGACTAGACAATGAAAAGCTAGTAAGGGGACATATTACTGTTGGTATAATCAAGCATATGGTAGGCATGAACAGGCATGGAAATGATTATATGCAGGTTTGTGTTAAACAGTGATATACAGGCATAATATGCAAAGTATGAGGTAATATGGAACATACTCACAGTCAGGGAGAAGCGAGAGGCTAGGGGAGAGGTGGAGGAAGTGCCTGAGGGAGAGGAGGTTGAGATAATGTGAAGTAACAGTATTGAGGAGAACTATGTATATGTATACAGTTAGAGGCAGAGCATACAATTAGAGGCAGAGCATACAGTGTGGCATAGATTTACCTTATGGGCACCTGGAATGGGGACAGTCCCAGAGGAGCAGGCAGGAGGCGTGTGGCGCTGCTGTGTGTAGCGGAGCAGTTTTTAAAGGAGAATGCTACTTCCTGGTATGAGTCACAACTGTCATAGCGCGTGCGCGCGTGATGTCAGCGGTGACGCGAGTGCGCATCTGCGCACGCGCGCCGCGTCATCGATGGGGGAGGTAGACACATAAATGGACGATATGTGTGTGCTGTGTGCGCACGCGCGCTGAGTTATAACAGGGGCAGGATGAGGGAAACAGGACAGGGCAGGTCCATGCGTGCAATGTCAGTGATTATGCAAATGTCTCACTGCACGTGCATTGGGCATAGAGTGAAGGATGGGCGTGTGAAGTCTGTGTGAGGGACAGTGCATGTAACGCACTGAGTGGGATGGGAGATGATATGTGAAGCTCCTGTAGGGAGATGTGTAAGTGGAATGAGGGATGGAGCAAAATAGAGGATGTTTAAAACTGTGTGGGAAGGAAGAGATGACATATACAGTTCCTATAGGGAGATGTACTAATAGAATATGGGAATGGATTATAACTGGGAAAGTGTATAACTGTGGACAGAAGAGGATGTTTCCCTGGGGAAGGGGGAGGGGAAGGGAGGGGGGGGAAGGGGGATTTGGGGAGTATGCGCAACTGTGAACCATAAATTGTTAAAGAAGCCATTTTGTCCTGTTCACCATTTTGTCCACAGACTTCTAATTAAGTTTTGTCTGACCAGTTATGCAACCAAGTATATGAGTAATTGATGTTCTATTCCACATCTGATATTTGCTATGGTGATAACTTGGTTCCCTAGAATTGTTATTCCTTTTAAGTATGTACTCCTCTTAGAATACGCTGCTTGTATTACAAGGTTTGATTAATTCACATCCCTTAAAAGCTTTTGCTATGATAAATATATCCATTATAGCCTTGAGACAATGTACTCCCTTATGTGGTGATATGTTCAAGTATTTCCTTGGAGCCTAAGCATCATGGCCTAATGACTATATTTGGTATCCACCTAAGATTGTGCAACCATCTCACATGTCTTGTATTCAGCTTGAAAGGTATAAAACCTTCCCATTTTTGCTATTAAACAGTGTTATTTTAATACACTACGGACTTGTCTTGTCTTGGTGTGTTGAAGCGTCACACTCAGAATCGGCCGATCCCCAACAGCTACCTGAGAGGAAAGAGAACCCGGCTTTAACAATTTGGAGGCACCCAGCGAGCCCCAAGACTGGGATCAAGACTTTCCCCTTTCAATCCGTCTAGGACTGAACACAGCAATCTTCCTCGCTTGAACAGAAAATACTAACATCAAACCTGGGTAAGTTGATCTTTTTGATCTCAGAGTATTTTCTCTTCAAGAGGGGGTAGAAGGCACGAGTCAGTTTCCGGGGGATATAAACAGGAAACTCGAAAGTCCTCAGGTAGCCTTTATGTTTATTGTTTGTTTGTCTTGTCCTATATGCTGAAAACAAAGTTGTAGTTCTTGTAAGTAAAGCTGCTAAAAGTCTTTTCCTTTCTTCTTCTGTCTTCCTACTTTATCTATTTAACAATACTAACCTATTAACTGGTAATATAATATTTGGCTACTTCTTATGATCTTTTTCAATCTGATATATTATAATTGAAGTGGGTTTTTGTTTTTAGGTGGTAATATTCTATCACTTTCCCCTGTAAACTCAGAGACTTACAGGGCAAAGTGAGGGTGGAGAATAGAGACTGCAGCGTTGTGACCTTATGACCCACCCTCGCTGTACAGAGCTCATGGAATTGGAATGCCGTGTATTAACTGAGTTAGAAGTATGTCATTTGTTTCAAGATGGGCAGAAATATAAGATCTAGTCTAGTATATATTAATAACAGTTGTTTTACATCTCTGATGCTTAGAGGTATGGTTTAAGCTGCATATGACTTGTGAACATTATCTTTGCTTAGTAACATTGTGTTGTATGAAGGTAAAGTTGCAATAAAAGATATATAGAAAGTTGTTGAGGACTGGGAATGAGAGGTGATCCACTGGATTACACTCTCTGGGAGTCAGCCCTAGTAACGGGGCCAGAAGGATGGACTTGTGTGTGTGGAGAACAAAATCCTGATTGGCGTGAATATTGTGCTGCCTGTGGCAGACCAAGACCACGCAAACGAGCAGGATCTTGTGTCCCCAGCATAAGATCAGGGTATGGGATCAGAATCAATATTGAAGACAATGAGACACACACCCTGTACCATGGGCGGACTCAGGAATAGAAGTGTCAGCATCAGATGATTCTGATGCATGAGGAATATATAGCTATTGCAATTGGAATTGTGTTGTATTTGTTTGTGTGTCTTTACTTGCTTAGACAATGGTATATTAGGATTCAAATAGAAAGGAAATAAAAAGCTGGTTTGATTACCTTGAAAGATAGGGGTTCACCGTTGACTGCTAGCAGTCAAATACTGAATTCAAACATAAGGGAATTAGTAGCTAGCTGACATAGTCAATCGCATAGAACTACTAAGCAGGGATCGCCACCCTTTGGGTAGTTCAGCAGATAGTGTGTTTCGGTAACACGGGGGATCGCTACCCTTGAACTAAAACACTATGGGAACCAGTCTTACCAGACATTCTACTAAGTCAAACAGAATTGATCAAAGATTCAAAATGATTGACTTGGTGAGAATGGAAAATGGAGAGAAAGCAGTTAAAGACAGTGCAAAGATACTGAAAAAGGCGGGGATGCCTAAGACAGGTTGTTTAGATTTTTGCCGGTGGCAGCAGTTCGGCCAAGAGAATTACCAATGGATTCAGAAGCACGGATACCATGCTCAGGTGGCAGCATGGATCCGGACTTCTGAATGCCATCATCCTCTTATAAATGATCATCCTCTTATAAATGACCATGACGATGAGGATAGACTTAAGGTATCAGAGGAGAAGTTTATTTATAGATTGTGTTCAGAAATGTTTCAAGGGCAAGATGAAAGAGTAGACAAATATCATGCTCGATGTGTTTCCCTTTTTACAGATCATGGTTATGACTTAAAGCACTCTAAAGAAATAATGCTCTTTAAGGGTATGTTTAAGGAGTGGTTAAGGGGGGATCTTAGAAAAGAAGTAGTAAAAACATGTGTAGAATATTCATATGTACCTCTTGAACAATCACTGCACATGATAAGAGCTATAGAGGATCAGATGATGAAAAAGAGACAAAAGAAAGCTCAGAAACCAACCCCTGTAATGGTGAACATACACTCAAGAGCATTTGATAATGCGGTAAAAAAATCAGTGGAAGGATTAAAGACTGAGCGTAGAATGGATAAGGTGCCAGACTTTGATGAGTGTAAAGAAAAGGGATTGTGTTTTGGATGTGGAAAAAGGGGGCACTATAAACGAGACTGTCGCAGGATAAGGAAAAGAGGGCAACAAGGGGAGGTTCAGAGAAAGGGAGTACTTGATAGAACAGACCCAGGTTGCAATCATAAAAACAACAGACTGGGACTAGGAAATAGGCAGCCCCCAAGGAAAGCAAATAATTAGGGTCAAACCTGTAGATGGCCCCTCAGCCACTGCACAGGTAACCCTTCCCACTAGCAAAAATATAGATAGTATAATAGATATGGGAGCAAGCCGTACAGTAATTAAGAAACAGGACCAATGCCGGAATCTATGCTTGTTGTAATGATGTCTTTGATTCAAATAGATGAAAGCAAGCTGGATGTGAACCATCATCAAAAGTAGAAGGTATCTTTATGTTTATGTGTAAGACAATATCCCCTGAGCAGAAAGCAGAATGGAAGCCATCACAAAACAGGTAGAAAATTATCTAAAAGAAGGAATTATAAGGTTATACAGAATTGAAACGATTGGTGAGTTGTGAGTTGGGGAATGTCATTCCTTCAGCGTCAGAGAAAATGCAGCCAACTATTTCATGTGCTGGCAGCATGTAACAGGAACAAAACCCTATCAGCAGACTCCAAAAGCAAAAGATGGGTTTGAGATACTGAAGAGTGACATTCTCTGTGGATTCATAATTCCCTCTGCACCGGCACTGGAAGATCTCTCATTTTATTTGTTTTGTTATAAGTTAGGGAAAAACACCATCTAGTGGGATATATATATTCGAGTGGTGGTTGCCTGTGCAAAAAAAGTATGTTAATGTTAACGTTAATTTGGTAATATATTTTAGAAATACAGGCACTATACTCAGTGTAGTAATTATTACTTCAAGTACTGACAAAATATTTATTAATGAACTGACTAGCAAGGTGTAAGGTAGCTCTACTCATAATATTCAATCCAGCTACTTTGTTATTCGACACATATGATAAATGAAGTTTAGAGACAATTGTTTGTATATTGTATATTTGTCCAGCAAAAAGTTTTGAGTGGATAAATATACAAACAGGGGGAAAGGAGGTTATCTATAAGGAGGTTATCTATTATATACTCTAGTAGTATAGTAGCGCTTCCCTTGTAATAGTCACTATGAAACATGTCTGTTAACTATAATATGAAAATATAGTTGTTTTGTTCAGTATTTTTGACCATATAAAGTATAAATGCTGAAGACTATTAACTGGTCGGAGATAATGTTATAAGAATGATATGATGACATATTTTTAGTTTTGTTCTTACAGATGATTGGTCGCTTCTGCACTGGAAATGCTACGGTTTACACAGCACGAGATAATTAAAATTTAAACCACTCCCTTCTTACCTATATTGGTACAGAAGGCAGTGATGATGAGACCCTCTCTGAATGGGAAAAGCAGAACTGGGTAAGATGGTTAAAATAGAAGCGATAGATCTTTACTGAATGTCAACTGAAATGAAAAACTGTAGAATACGTACGAGCCCGGATGAAGGTTCTCCTGTTGTTGCTCTCCTGTTGTTAAATAAGCCAGGTACAATGAAGATAAAGTCTAGACCTGAGCTGACAGTGATGGAGCCAAAAGAGATGCTTGCACAGGTGTAGTTAACAAAGAAATAATAACCGGGCCTAGAGTTGAGAGTTTTCCATCTTACCCTGTACAGACCACCTTGGTGGCTCCTGTCACGTCCGTGACATCTGCCACTCCTTGTGTTCTTAAATCCCTACAGGTACAAGAAATTCAACGAGGAGTGGAGTTAGAGACGCAGGAAGCCCAGCTGACTGAGGTCTGTGGATACAGGGCGGTAATATTTCTCTGCCATAAGCTCTCTTCTTATTGATGGTCCAGGTAACCAATAGATTAATAAGGAATTCTCTGTAAAAAACAGATATTAGTGTGTGTCTTAAGAGACAAGGTATGGGTGACACCAGAATTTAGTCCAGATTTACCCAGACTTGTAAGACACATGCCCAAAATAATGTAAGAAGGCAAAAACCAGAGTATGACTACTTTAAAATTAGAAATGTTTTATTTATCAAAAATCACTTACAAACACGTATAATTAAAATAAGGGTGTTTGAGAAAGGGAGGAAAAAACTTCCCTAACCTGACCCTTCCTCAATGACGGGGGTCGGCGTCCTAAGGTGAAGACGCCCCCGTTCCTCGACGGCTTAACCCTAGTTAGTCCCTCCCTCAAGGGTTAGAAGTATCCCCTAATAGATGGAATCAACCCCAACACTGGTAACACCACAGTGAGGAAGAGGTGCTCAGTCCACAGTAGCTAATTTGTCTGTATCACTACTTGGGTGAGTGAGGGTGGGGTCTAGGGATGTCGTCATGTATTAAGAGTCCTTGTGCTCAGTATGAAGGATAGAAATGAGAGTCACATAGATTATGACCATATACTTTTGTCAATTATAGACACAGTTCATATGTGATATGTAGATTAGTGCAACGGATGCCCAATAAGGACATGATTCATATTGGATATATGAAAGTTCAAGAAATGCCCGACGCGTTTCGCCCTTGTCAATGTTCAGGGGCTCATCAGGGGCTTTCCAACATATTCTTGAACGAAGTGTCCACTTTTGAACAATTCTATGACAAACACAACAAATTGAACCTATATTAGTAACAATGTCCAATGATCAAATACAGCAACCTATGTAGGGACTGAACACCAATACTAACCAGTAGTGGTACAGATTGTTCACTTCAGGCGGGTATAAGGAGATAATACACTGTCTACCCAGCTGGTCAATCATGAGGCTGGTCAGGATAGCTTGTGCACCTATGTAGATAGACACATTATCAGTAAAGGCCAAGCCAGTTTGCTAAATATATGTGTGATATCACAACCATACATACTGCAGACAGTAACTTGTCTCAATGCAGGTGCCTGTCTCACTCAGTTAAAGAATCTGTATAGTCAAAACTGGACCCTGATGAGAGGTTAAAACAGGGTTTTATATACTGCCTTAGGCTTTTCAAAACACACATGGGTTCAAAACATCAATGTTAAAATACCTGAAATATCAGATCCACCATGGAATGTACGTTACGTTGCTCAGGATCAAGGCTGTGGCATAAGGCTGAATACCTCTAGTCCGAAATAGAACCAGTTCCACTGCATAAAATATACAATAGTATAGGTAACTCCAATTAGTCTCAGGAAAGGGAAGAGCCTGCTTGATGTATCATAGTATTTAAAAGCGTGCAGCAATACCTTAAATATATCAGTCAGAGTAATTATCCTCCACTGGTCACCAATGTTGCCGACGGCCTTGAGAGGCTTATACAGCCACCAATATCAAGATAAATACCCAAAACAGTCCCTGAATTGGAGAGAGGGGCATATTTAGACAATATGTCTCACTATACATCCCTCCTCGTTCCCATACATAACGAAACACATACCTATTAGCTGTCCCCCCGTGTGGCCAGGAGTTACCGTAATAGATGACAGCCAATCTATAAGCAAATATATGCATATCAGCCTCCATTAGGCACATATCACTTCAGTTGTTAGTCAGGGGATGTAGCGCTCCTACCTTAAACAGGTCCGTCTGGGGAGAACCAATGTGGCGTCCAGTGATCGCTGACATAGTGTAACTATGCCGGCTATTTAAACATGTTTGGCGCCATCAAGACGGAAAACCAGAAGTGACGTCGCTCAACTTATCCCAGCCTCCCAGGACGTGTGGAAATGCTCACATCACGTCCGGTCAGGTGATCGGATGGCGTGCGCCCGAGATTCACCTCCCCAGGACCAACGAACAGGTATACCTGGGGCAGGTATATAGACGACATACTGGTTATCTGGGACGGCAGTGTTCAATCCTTTAGAAAATTTGTGGAAGATCTTAATACGAATCAAATAGGTCTCAAATTCACTTACGAAATAGGGGGCGACAAACTTGCGTTTTTGGACATTTTTATCAAAAAGGATGCAGATGGTACTCTGCAGACTACTTTGTATAGAAAACCCAGTGCCACCAATAGTTTTCTTCACTGGGACAGCCACCATCCGGAAAATTTAAAGAGAGGCATTCCCAAGGGTCAATTCCTACGTATTCGTAGGAATTGTTCAGATAACCAGGAATTCAGGCGACAGGCCGGACAACTGACTAAAAGGTTTCTCGATAGGGGATACCCCAGAAATGTTGTCCATAAGGCTTTTAATTTTGCAGCAGCTAGGGATAGACATGAATTGTTAAACAGTAAGACATCGAAGGAAACAAAAGGGATGACTAGACTAGTGGGTACTTTTGACGACCAAAACAACCAAGTAATGAAAATCCTCAGAAAGTACTGGGGCATTTTAAAACTAGACCCAGACCTGAAGGATAACATTCTCCCCTACCCATCAGTTACGTTCCGCAAAGGCCGCAACCTGAGGGATTGTGAGATGCTCGGTAGCGCATGGCTTAGGTCACGTAATAATGGCACCTTTCGATGTGGGGCCTGTAAGTTCTGCAAATTTATTTCCCCATCCAACACATTTCAAAGTGCTAAAACAGGAAGAACATACTCTAACAGAAATTTTGCCAATTGTCGGACCCAAGGCGTTATCTATCTCTTCAGCTGTGGCTGTCCAAAAAATTATATTGGCAAAACCAAGAGACAATTTCGAGTACGTATTGGTGAACATGTTGGTGATGTTCGTAACCAACGTGATACACCAATAGCACGGCATATTAATCAGCATCATGCAGGTAAAATGGAAGGTGCCCTCTTTAAATCCATAGAAACGGTACCGGAACCTGAGAGGAAAGGCGACTGGGATGTTCTTTTGTTGCAAAGAGAGGCGAGATGGATTTTTTGGATGGACTCTGTACATCCTGATGGCCTAAATGAAACAATAAGCTTTACGCCCTTTATCCAGTAACTAATTGTTACCTAGTCATTATTTTTAGGAATACTGTGTCTGTAGTAGACCTTCCAGATAAATAATTAGACCCACAAAAACCTAAGAGGGGTCAGCAGTTGCGGTAATGAATTTACTGGCAATGTGTATATCTTATCATTGTATTGCATACATAGGTCCGCTATGTGCCATCTTTGAGCAATAACAAATTATCCTTATATCTTTCTATACTATTCATCCGTTACTGGGTGGCAATAACTATGTCCAATGTTCTTATAACCAGTTGCCTACATGGGTTCATTACTGTTTGCACCAGGCATGGTTCTAACTCTGGTTAAAAACCTCCCCTTTAATTTCAGGTATAGGCACCGCCCCCTGACTGTTCTAATGGCGATACCTTGTCACATACAGATTCTCTATGGTCCCCTGTTTCACGCTCTGTTACCCCTTACGTGAACGTATGGCAAGTTTAGCCTATATAGCTTTACCACATCTTATGGCCACGCAAGCGCTATGATGTGCTGACAGCACAATTCGTCAGCACTGGACTGCGCATGCGTATACACTATGTGTAACTTTTTAGCACCCAGGAACTTATGTTCGTCGGTCCTGGGGAGGTGAATCTCGGGCGCACGCCATCCGATCACCTGACCGGACGTGATGTGAGCATTTCCACACGTCCTGGGAGGCTGGGATAAGTTGCGCGACGTCACTTCCGGTTTTCCGTCTTGATGGCGCCAAACATGTTTAAATAGCCGGCATAGTTACACTATGTCAGCGATCACTGGACGCCACATTGGTTCTCCCCAGACGGACCTGTTTAAGGTAGGAGCGCTACATCCCCTCACTAACAACTGAAGTGATATGTGCCTAATGGAGGCTGATATGCATATATTTGCTTATAGATTGGCTGTCATCTATTACGGTAACTCCTGGCCACACGGGGGGACAGCTAATAGGTATGTGTTTCGTTATGTATGGGAACGAGGAGGGATGTATAGTGAGACATATTGTCTAAATATGCCCCTCTCTCCAATTCAGGGACTGTTTTGGGTATTTATCTTGATATTGGTGGCTGTATAAGCCTCTCAAGGCCGTCGGCAACATTGGTGACCAGTGGAGGATAATTACTCTGACTGATATATTTAAGGTATTGCTGCACGCTTTTAAATACTATGATACATCAAGCAGGCTCTTCCCTTTCCTGAGACTAATTGGAGTTACCTATACTATTGTATATTTTATGCAGTGGAACTGGTTCTATTTCGGACTAGAGGTATTCAGCCTTATGCCACAGCCTTGATCCTGAGCAACGTAACGTACATTCCATGGTGGATCTGATATTTCAGGTATTTTAACATTGATGTTTTGAACCCATGTGTGTTTTGAAAAGCCTAAGGCAGTATATAAAACCCTGTTTTAACTTCTTATCAGGGTCCAGTTTTGACTATACAGATTCTTTAACTGAGTGAGACAGGCACCTGCATTGAGACAAGGTACTGTCTGCAGTATGTATGGTTGTGATATCACACATATATTTAGCAAACTGGCTTGGCCTTTACTGATAATGTGTCTATCTACATAGGTGCACAAGCTATCCTGACTAGCCTCATGATTGACCAGCTGGGTAGACAGTGTATTATCTCCTTATACCCGCCTGAAGTGAACAATCTGTACCACTACTGGTTAGTATTGGTGTTCAGTCCCTACATAGGTTGCTGTATTTGATCATTGGACATTGTTACTAATATAGGTTCAATTTGTTGTGTTTGTCATAGAATTGTTCAAAAGTGGACACTTCGTTCAAGAATATGTTGGAAAGCCCCTGATGAGCCCCTGAACATTGACAAGGGCGAAACGCGTCGGGCATTTCTTGAACTTTCATATATCCAATATGAATCATGTCCTTATTGGGCATCCGTTGCACTAATCTACATATCACATATGAACTGTGTCTATAATTGACAAAAGTATATGGTCATAATCTATGTGACTCTCATTTCTATCCTTCATACTGAGCACAAGGACTCTTAATACATGACGACATCCCTAGACCCCACCCTCACTCACCCAAGTAGTGATACAGACAAATTAGCTACTGTGGACTGAGCACCTCTTCCTCACTGTGGTGTTACCAGTGTTGGGGTTGATTCCATCTATTAGGGGATACTTCTAACCCTTGAGGGAGGGACTAACTAGGGTTAAGCCGTCGAGGAACGGGGGCGTCTTCACCTTAGGACGCCGACCCCCGTCATTGAGGAAGGGTCAGGTTAGGGAAGTTTTTTCCTCCCTTTCTCAAACACCCTTATTTTAATTATACGTGTTTGTAAGTGATTTTTGATAAATAAAACATTTCTAATTTTAAAGTAGTCATACTCTGGTTTTTGCTAAAAATTCTACTTTATGTCATCTATATTGGTATATAATTTATGAGAATCGGTGATGGCTGGTTTTTTGTCTGGGCCTATTAGCGACCAATCTTGGCTAGATGATGTAAAAGAGGCCTTTTCCGAAACATCTGCTGATGAGTCTGTGAATAAAGTGACCTCACTTAAAACTAAATTTGAACAGCTGTATCAACTATATAAAGCTAATATTAAGTCTTGGTGGGAGGTACAGTCATTGGACAACTACATACAGCAGAAGGTGGTACCTAGAGGACTTAGAATTCAATTAGTCCCTGCAGATAGGTGTAAGTCCCCTGAGCTCCTCAGAAAGTGGGAGGAGGAATCTGTTGCATCCTCACTCCGTTTTATGACCCTTTTAAGGGATGAGGAGAAGCTGACACTTGAACGAACATCTTTGAAATTACGAGAACAAATTAACGAGACACTCAAATCTAAAACTGAGGGTGATTTCAAGACTAGGGAACTTTCTTTAAAGACATCAGTGGAAAAATACCGTACCACACTAAAAGACAGAAAGCACAAGAGGTTTGCCAGGGACCTGGCAGACTTCAGAGACAGACAGGCTTACAGCTTTCTGACTAAGACCACCCCTGTAGCAGAAATATCGTCAACTGACGGCGAAACATCTGACACAGACTCAAGGTCATATCACCCCGGGGAATATAGACACCAACAGAGGAGACGATGGAGAGGTCAAGGAAATTGGAGACGAGGAAGAGGTTATGGATACCAGAACACGAGATACCAGAACGATGGGAATGCAGTAAGATCATACGCACCATCAGCATCTTCACCTTCTTCTTCTGGTTCCTTACCTTCCTCCTCTTTTTTAGAACAAGGCAGAACCAACCATTACAACCTCCGAAGTGGGGTGGATATGAGACCCAAATAAACACTCTCGCCACTAATCGTGAATTTGAGCTGCAAATAGTTAATTTATCAAATTATACCCTCTCAACCAATGAAGAAAAAGTACTTAGAGCAGGGCTATCCTTCATACCCACCACACGTTTTGATTCGTTTAGTTGGGTAAAAGACGTCCATTTATTCATAAGAAAGCTGAAATGGAGGAAACACTTTGCGGTAGAGAATAAAAAGAGGAGTCAGCAACTAGGGGTACCTTTGGAGATGTTGGAAGACATTGACATTCTCATTGAACTTGAAAATGAAGGCACATGTAATATAGGTGAGGGTCCTTTTTCCACCCTAAAAAAGAAAAGTAAAAAAGCACCTCCCCTGGGTGACTATGCCAATCTCGATCTGTTTTGTAATATCGTTACAGATGAGATAAAAATGATTCATCCCAAAAGGCACGCGACAATACCTAATGTCACTATAGATGAGAGGGAAGCCATACGAGACCTAGAAAACAATACTAACATAGTAATCAAACCCTCAGACAAAGGGGGAAACATAGTGATCCTTGACCGAGAGACCTACGTAGGCATGTGTACCCAACTATTAAAAGATCATAACTCGTATGAACGACTTTCAGGAGACCCTACCCCCCAGTACTATTTGCAGCTTAAACAAATATTAGACATGGCAAAACAAAAGAAACTCATTTCGGCTAATGAGTACGATTTCTTGTTACCACGCCATCCCAAACTAGCTACATTTTATGCCATCCCTAAGATACACAAAGGAACCAACCCTATCAAGGGGAGACCAATAGTATCCGGAATTGACTCTTTAACTCAGAACAGTAGCACATATGTAGATCAGATATTGAGATCCTTTGTCACCAGCCTGCCGTCATATATACGTGACACCTTGGATTTACTGGCAAAAATAGAGGACATCACCCTTGAACAAAATATGATACTCACCTCAATTGATGTTGAGTCCCTTTACACGAGTATTCCTCACGATAAAGGGTTGGAAGCGGTAGATTATTTTCTCAGTATGCGTCGGAACCAAATGGTGGCACATAACAAGTTTATTGGAGAACTTCTGCAGTTTATCCTTACCAAAAACGCATTCATGTTTAACTCTAGATTCTACCATCAGCTCAGGGGCACAGCAATGGGGAGCCCGTGTGCCCCCACATATGCTAATTTGCTCCTGGGCTGGTGGGAGAATACTGTCGTCTTCAAGGATGATGGGGATAGCCACTGCTCCCGGATTTTTTTCTGGGGCAGGTATATAGACGACATACTGGTTATCTGGGACGGCAGTGTTCAATCCTTTAGAAAATTTGTGGAAGATCTTAATACGAATCAAATAGGTCTCAAATTCACTTACGAAATAGGGGGCGACAAACTTGCGTTTTTGGACATTTTTATCAAAAAGGATGCAGATGGTACTCTGCAGACTACTTTGTATAGAAAACCCAGTGCCACCAATAGTTTTCTTCACTGGGACAGCCACCATCCGGAAAATTTAAAGAGAGGCATTCCCAAGGGTCAATTCCTACGTATTCGTAGGAATTGTTCAGATAACCAGGAATTCAGGCGACAGGCCGGACAACTGACTAAAAGGTTTCTCGATAGGGGATACCCCAGAAATGTTGTCCATAAGGCTTTTAATTTTGCAGCAGCTAGGGATAGACATGAATTGTTAAACAGTAAGACATCGAAGGAAACAAAAGGGATGACTAGACTAGTGGGTACTTTTGACGACCAAAACAACCAAGTAATGAAAATCCTCAGAAAGTACTGGGGCATTTTAAAACTAGACCCAGACCTGAAGGATAACATTCTCCCCTACCCATCAGTTACGTTCCGCAAAGGCCGCAACCTGAGGGATTGTGTGGTCAAAAGCCATTATGTGCCACCGGAGATGCTCGGTAGCGCATGGCTTAGGTCACGTAATAATGGCACCTTTCGATGTGGGGCCTGTAAGTTCTGCAAATTTATTTCCCCATCCAACACATTTCAAAGTGCTAAAACAGGAAGAACATACTCTAACAGAAATTTTGCCAATTGTCGGACCCAAGGCGTTATCTATCTCTTCAGCTGTGGCTGTCCAAAAAATTATATTGGCAAAACCAAGAGACAATTTCGAGTACGTATTGGTGAACATGTTGGTGATGTTCGTAACCAACGTGATACACCAATAGCACGGCATATTAATCAGCATCATGCAGGTAAAATGGAAGGTGCCCTCTTTAAATCCATAGAAACGGTACCGGAACCTGAGAGGAAAGGCGACTGGGATGTTCTTTTGTTGCAAAGAGAGGCGAGATGGATTTTTTGGATGGACTCTGTACATCCTGATGGCCTAAATGAAACAATAAGCTTTACGCCCTTTATCCAGTAACTAATTGTTACCTAGTCATTATTTTTAGGAATACTGTGTCTGTAGTAGACCTTCCAGATAAATAATTAGACCCACAAAAACCTAAGAGGGGTCAGCAGTTGCGGTAATGAATTTACTGGCAATGTGTATATCTTATCATTGTATTGCATACATAGGTCCGCTATGTGCCATCTTTGAGCAATAACAAATTATCCTTATATCTTTCTATACTATTCATCCGTTACTGGGTGGCAATAACTATGTCCAATGTTCTTATAACCAGTTGCCTACATGGGTTCATTACTGTTTGCACCAGGCATGGTTCTAACTCTGGTTAAAAACCTCCCCTTTAATTTCAGGTATAGGCACCGCCCCCTGACTGTTCTAATGGCGATACCTTGTCACATACAGATTCTCTATGGTCCCCTGTTTCACGCTCTGTTATCCCTTACGTGAACGTATGGCAAGTTTAGCCTATATAGCTTTACCACATCTTATGGCCACGCAAGCGCTATGATGTGCTGACAGCACAATTCGTCAGCACTGGACTGCGCATGCGTATACACTATGTGTAACTTTTTAGCACCCAGGAACTTATGTTCGTCGGTCCTGGGGAGGTGAATCTCGGGCGCACGCCATCCGATCACCTGACCGGACGTGATGTGAGCATTTCCACACGTCCTGGGAGGCTGGGATAAGTTGCGCGACGTCACTTCCGGTTTTCCGTCTTGATGGCGCCAAACATGTCTAAATAGCCGGCATAGTTACACTATGTCAGCGATCACTGGACGCCACATTGGTTCTCCCCAGACGGACCTGTTTAAGGTAGGAGCGCTACATCCCCTCACTAACAACTGAAGTGATATGTGCCTAATGGAGGCTGATATGCATATATTTGCTTATAGATTGGCTGTCATCTATTACGGTAACTCCTGGCCACACGGGGGGACAGCTAATAGGTATGTGTTTCGTTATGTATGGGAACGAGGAGGGATGTATAGTGAGACATATTGTCTAAATATGCCCCTCTCTCCAATTCAGGGACTGTTTTGGGTATTTATCTTGATATTGGTGGCTGTATAAGCCTCTCAAGGCCGTCGGCAACATTGGTGACCAGTGGAGGATAATTACTCTGACTGATATATTTAAGGTATTGCTGCACGCTTTTAAATACTATGATACATCAAGCAGGCTCTTCCCTTTCCTGAGACTAATTGGAGTTACCTATACTATTGTATATTTTATGCAGTGGAACTGGTTCTATTTCGGACTAGAGGTATTCAGCCTTATGCCACAGCCTTGATCCTGAGCAACGTAACGTACATTCCATGGTGGATCTGATATTTCAGGTATTTTAACATTGATGTTTTGAACCCATGTGTGTTTTGAAAAGCCTAAGGCAGTATATAAAACCCTGTTTTAACCTCTTATCAGGGTCCAGTTTTGACTATACAGATTCTTTAACTGAGTGAGACAGGCACCTGCATTGAGACAAGGTACTGTCTGCAGTATGTATGGTTGTGATATCACACATATATTTAGCAAACTGGCTTGGCCTTTACTGATAATGTGTCTATCTACATAGGTGCACAAGCTATCCTGACTAGCCTCATGATTGACCAGCTGGGTAGACAGTGTATTATCTCCTTATACCCGCCTGAAGTGAACAATCTGTACCACTACTGGTTAGTATTGGTGTTCAGTCCCTACATAGGTTGCTGTATTTGATCATTGGACATTGTTACTAATATAGGTTCAATTTGTTGTGTTTGTCATAGAATTGTTCAAAAGTGGACACTTCGTTCAAGAATATGTTGGAAAGCCCCTGATGAGCCCCTGAACATTGACAAGGGCGAAACGCGTCGGGCATTTCTTGAACTTTCATATATCCAATATGAATCATGTCCTTATTGGGCATCTGTTGCACTAATCTACATATCACATATGAACTGTGTCTATAATTGACAAAAGTATATGGTCATAATCTATGTGACTCTCATTTCTATCCTTCATACTGAGCACAAGGACTCTTAATACATGACGACATCCCTAGACCCCACCCTCACTCACCCAAGTAGTGATACAGACAAATTAGCTACTGTGGACTGAGCACCTCTTCCTCACTGTGGTGTTACCAGTGTTGGGGTTGATTCCATCTATTAGGGGATACTTCTAACCCTTGAGGGAGGGACTAACTAGGGTTAAGCCGTCGAGGAACGGGGGCGTCTTCACCTTAGGACGCCGACCCCCGTCATTGAGGAAGGGTCAGGTTAGGGAAGTTTTTTCCTCCCTTTCTCAAACACCCTTATTTTAATTATACGTGTTTGTAAGTGATTTTTGATAAATAAAACATTTCTAATTTTAAAGTAGTCATACTCTGGTTTTTGCTAAAAATTCTACTTTATGTCATCTATATTGGTATATAATTTATGAGAATCGGTGATGGCTGGTTTTTTGTCTGGGCCTATTAGCGACCAATCTTGGCTAGATGATGTAAAAGAGGCCTTTTCCGAAACATCTGCTGATGAGTCTGTGAATAAAGTGACCTCACTTAAAACTAAATTTGAACAGCTGTATCAACTATATAAAGCTAATATTAAGTCTTGGTGGGAGGTACAGTCATTGGACAACTACATACAGCAGAAGGTGGTACCTAGAGGACTTAGAATTCAATTAGTCCCTGCAGATAGGTGTAAGTCCCCTGAGCTCCTCAGAAAGTGGGAGGAGGAATCTGTTGCATCCTCACTCCGTTTTATGACCCTTTTAAGGGATGAGGAGAAGCTGACACTTGAACGAACATCTTTGAAATTACAAGAACAAATTAACGAGACACTCAAATCTAAAACTGAGGGTGATTTCAAGACTAGGGAACTTTCTTTAAAGACATCAGTGGAAAAATACCGTACCACACTAAAAGACAGAAAGCACAAGAGGTTTGCCAGGGACCTGGCAGACTTCAGAGACAGACAGGCTTACAGCTTTCTGACTAAGACCACCCCTGTAGCAGAAATATCGTCAACTGACGGCGAAACATCTGACACAGACTCAAGGTCATATCACCCCGGGGAATATAGACACCAACAGAGGAGACGATGGAGAGGTCAAGGAAATTGGAGACGAGGAAGAGGTTATGGATACCAGAACACGAGATACCAGAACGATGGGAATGCAGTAAGATCATACGCACCATCAGCATCTTCACCTTCTTCTTCTGGTTCCTTACCTTCCTCCTCTTTTTTAGAACAAGGCAGAACCAACCATTACAACCTCCGAAGTGGGGTGGATATGAGACCCAAATAAACACTCTCGCCACTAATCGTGAATTTGAGCTGCAAATAGTTAATTTATCAAATTATACCCTCTCAACCAATGAAGAAAAAGTACTTAGAGCAGGGCTATCCTTCATACCCACCACACGTTTTGATTCGTTTAGTTGGGTAAAAGACGTCCATTTATTCATAAGAAAGCTGAAATGGAGGAAACACTTTGCGGTAGAGAATAAAAAGAGGAGTCAGCAACTAGGGGTACCTTTGGAGATGTTGGAAGACATTGACATTCTCATTGAACTTGAAAATGAAGGCACATGTAATATAGGTGAGGGTCCTTTTTCCACCCTAAAAAAGAAAAGTAAAAAAGCACCTCCCCTGGGTGACTATGCCAATCTCGATCTGTTTTATAATATCGTTACAGATGAGATAAAAATGATTCATCCCAAAAGGCACGCGACAATACCTAATGTCACTATAGATGAGAGGGAAGCCATACGAGACCTAGAAAACAATACTAACATAGTAATCAAACCCTCAGACAAAGGGGGAAACATAGTGATCCTTGACCGAGAGACCTACGTAGGCATGTGTACCCAACTATTAAAAGATCATAACTCGTATGAACGACTTTCAGGAGACCCTACCCCCCAGTACTATTTGCAGCTTAAACAAATATTAGACATGGCAAAACAAAAGAAACTCATTTCGGCTAATGAGTACGATTTCTTGTTACCACGCCATCCCAAACTAGCTACATTTTATGCCATCCCTAAGATACACAAAGGAACCAACCCTATCAAGGGGAGACCAATAGTATCCGGAATTGACTCTTTAACTCAGAACAGTAGCACATATGTAGATCAGATATTGAGATCCTTTGTCACCAGCCTGCCGTCATATATACGTGACACCTTGGATTTACTGGCAAAAATAGAGGACATCACCCTTGAACAAAATATGATACTCACCTCAATTGATGTTGAGTCCCTTTACACGAGTATTCCTCACGATAAAGGGTTGGAAGCGGTAGATTATTTTCTCAGTATGCGTCGGAACCAAATGGTGGCACATAACAAGTTTATTGGAGAACTTCTGCAGTTTATCCTTACCAAAAACGCATTCATGTTTAACTCTAGATTCTACCACCAGCTCAGGGGCACAGCAATGGGGAGCCCATGTGCCCCCACATATGCTAATTTGCTCCTGGGCTGGTGGGAGAATACTGTCGTCTTCAAGGATGATGGGGATAGCCACTGCTCCCGGATTTTTTTCTGGGGCAGGTATATAGACGACATACTGGTTATCTGGGACGGCAGTGTTCAATCCTTTAGAAAATTTGTGGAAGATCTTAATACGAATCAAATAGGTCTCAAATTCACTTACGAAATAGGGGGCGACAAACTTGCGTTTTTGGACATTTTTATCAAAAAGGATGCAGATGGTACTCTGCAGACTACTTTGTATAGAAAACCCAGTGCCACCAATAGTTTTCTTCACTGGGACAGCCACCATCCGGAAAATTTAAAGAGAGGCATTCCCAAGGGTCAATTCCTACGTATTCGTAGGAATTGTTCAGATAACCAGAAATTCAGGCGACAGGCCGGACAACTGACTAAAAGGTTTCTCGATAGGGGATACCCCAGAAATGTTGTCCATAAGGCTTTTAATTTTGCAGCAGCTAGGGATAGACATGAATTGTTAAACAGTAAGACATCGAAGGAAACAAAAGGGATGACTAGACTAGTGGGTACTTTTGACGACCAAAACAACCAAGTAATGAAAATCCTCAGAAAGTACTGGGGCATTTTAAAACTAGACCCAGACCTGAAGGATAACATTCTCCCCTACCCATCAGTTACGTTCCGCAAAGGCCGCAACCTGAGGGATTGTGTGGTCAAAAGCCATTATGTGCCACCGGAGATGCTCGGTAGCGCATGGCTTAGGTCACGTAATAATGGCACCTTTCGATGTGGGGCCTGTAAGTTCTGCAAATTTATTTCCCCATCCAACACATTTCAAAGTGCTAAAACAGGAAGAACATACTCTAACAGAAATTTTGCCAATTGTCGG
This sequence comes from Anomaloglossus baeobatrachus, assembly GCF_048569485.1. Lineage (NCBI taxonomy): Eukaryota > Metazoa > Chordata > Amphibia > Anura > Aromobatidae > Anomaloglossus > Anomaloglossus baeobatrachus. The sequence goes on from NC_134354.1 coordinate 308,081,701, forward strand.
ACCCAAGGCGTTATCTATCTCTTCAGCTGTGGCTGTCCAAAAAATTATATTGGCAAAACCAAGAGACAATTTCGAGTACGTATTGGTGAACATGTTGGTGATGTTCGTAACCAACGTGATACACCAATAGCACGGCATATTAATCAGCATCATGCAGGTAAAATGGAAGGTGCCCTCTTTAAATCCATAGAAACGGTACCGGAACCTGAGAGGAAAGGCGACTGGGATGTTCTTTTGTTGCAAAGAGAGGCGAGATGGATTTTTTGGATGGACTCTGTACATCCTGATGGCCTAAATGAAACAATAAGCTTTACGCCCTTTATCCAGTAACTAATTGTTACCTAGTCATTATTTTTAGGAATACTGTGTCTGTAGTAGACCTTCCAGATAAATAATTAGACCCACAAAAACCTAAGAGGGGTCAGCAGTTGCGGTAATGAATTTACTGGCAATGTGTATATCTTATCATTGTATTGCATACATAGGTCCGCTATGTGCCATCTTTGAGCAATAACAAATTATCCTTATATCTTTCTATACTATTCATCCGTTACTGGGTGGCAATAACTATGTCCAATGTTCTTATAACCAGTTGCCTACATGGGTTCATTACTGTTTGCACCAGGCATGGTTCTAACTCTGGTTAAAAACCTCCCCTTTAATTTCAGGTATAGGCACCGCCCCCTGACTGTTCTAATGGCGATACCTTGTCACATACAGATTCTCTATGGTCCCCTGTTTCACGCTCTGTTACCCCTTACGTGAACGTATGGCAAGTTTAGCCTATATAGCTTTACCACATCTTATGGCCACGCAAGCGCTATGATGTGCTGACAGCACAATTCGTCAGCACTGGACTGCGCATGCGTATACACTATGTGTAACTTTTTAGCACCCAGGAACTTATGTTCGTCGGTCCTGGGGAGGTGAATCTCGGGCGCACGCCATCCGATCACCTGACCGGACGTGATGTGAGCATTTCCACACGTCCTGGGAGGCTGGGATAAGTTGCGCGACGTCACTTCCGGTTTTCCATCTTGATGGCGCCAAACATGTTTAAATAGCCGGCATAGTTACACTATGTCAGCGATCACTGGACGCCACATTGGTTCTCCCCAGACGGAACTGTTTAAGGTAGGAGCGCTACATCCCCTGACTAACAACTGAAGTGATATGTGCCTAATGGAGGCTGATATGCATATATTTGCTTATAGATTGGCTGTCATCTATTACGGTAACTCCTGGCCACACGGGGGGACAGCTAATAGGTATGTGTTTCGTTATGTATGGGAACGAGGAGGGATGTATAGTGAGACATATTGTCTAAATATGCCCCTCTCTCCAATTCAGGGACTGTTTTGGGTATTTATCTTGATATTGGTAGCTGTATAAGCCTCTCAAGGCCGTCGGCAACATTGGTGACCAGTGGAGGATAATTACTCTGACTGATATATTTAAGGTATTGCTGCACGCTTTTAAATACTATGATACATCAAGCAGGCTCTTCCCTTTCCTGAGACTAATTGGAGTTACCTATACTATTGTATATTTTATGCAGTGGAACTGGTTCTATTTCGGACTAGAGGTATTCAGCCTTATGCCACAGCCTTGATCCTGAGCAACGTAACGTACATTCCATGGTGGATCTGATATTTCAGGTATTTTAACATTGATGTTTTGAACCCATGTGTGTTTTGAAAAGCCTAAGGCAGTATATAAAACCCTGTTTTAACCTCTTATCAGGGTCCAGTTTTGACTATACAGATTCTTTAACTGAGTGAGACAGGCACCTGCATTGAGACAAGGTACTGTCTGCAGTATGTATGGTTGTGATATCACACATATATTTAGCAAACTGGCTTGGCCTTTACTGATAATGTGTCTATCTACATAGGTGCACAAGCTATCCTGACTAGCCTCATGATTGACCAGCTGGGTAGACAGTGTATTATCTCCTTATACCCGCCTGAAGTGAACAATCTGTACCACTACTGGTTAGTATTGGTGTTCAGTCCCTACATAGGTTGCTGTATTTGATCATTGGACATTGTTACTAATATAGGTTCAATTTGTTGTGTTTGTCATAGAATTGTTCAAAAGTGGACACTTCGTTCAAGAATATGTTGGAAAGCCCCTGATGAGCCCCTGAACATTGACAAGGGCGAAACGCGTCGGGCATTTCTTGAACTTTCATATATCCAATATGAATCATGTCCTTATTGGGCATCCGTTGCACTAATCTACATATCACATATGAACTGTGTCTATAATTGACAAAAGTATATGGTCATAATCTATGTGACTCTCATTTCTATCCTTCATACTGAGCACAAGGACTCTTAATACATGACGACATCCCTAGACCCCACCCTCACTCACCCAAGTAGTGATACAGACAAATTAGCTACTGTGGACTGAGCACCTCTTCCTCACTGTGGTGTTACCAGTGTTGGGGTTGATTCCATCTATTAGGGGATACTTCTAACCCTTGAGGGAGGGACTAACTAGGGTTAAGCCGTCGAGGAACGGGGGCGTCTTCACCTTAGGACGCCGACCCCCGTCATTGAGGAAGGGTCAGGTTAGGGAAGTTTTTTCCTCCCTTTCTCAAACACCCTTATTTTAATTATACGTGTTTGTAAGTGATTTTTGATAAATAAAACATTTCTAATTTTAAAGTAGTCATACTCTGGTTTTTGCTAAAAATTCTACTTTATGTCATCTATATTGGTGTCCAAAATAATGTAAGAAGGAAAACTGTATAGTTCATAGAAATATACCCTGCATTGGCTCTTCCCATCTCAGAGACCGCAGATAAATTATAGCGATATACCATGAGCAGGTGTTATGCAAGTTTGTGCGTGTTCTGTAGATTTCTTTCCAGATTTGGTCAGAGGCAATCCAGTGCAGAAAATGATATGTTATTGCTAGAAAAGCACATGATAGAAATTGTATATATAAAAATATTTATAAAAGATAAAAGGTACAAAGTGCAATTTTTGTTCACAGATCCAGTAGGATACAGTAATCAGACGTGCAATTTTTGATATATAAATGATTGATTAAACATGTAATACCATGTAATAAACAGTTGGTTTCAGTTTCATTCCAGATCCTTCCAATCTGGCACACATTCTCTGAAGTTTGGGGGACTGGGTGACGGTCTGGACGCGTGTGGGGGGAAGCTTGGATCTACACCAAGTCCAACTTAGTACACCAACCTCAGTAAAAGTCCATGCATCCTACTGCAAGAGGGTTCACAGAGACTAAAGAAATGGCAGTAGGGAAGTATTGTGTACTGCTTCTCTTTCTATGTTTTTGTTTGACACTGATACTTGTGCAAATCGCAGTGCAATATATATGAGTGAGGAAGTTGAAGAAGGGCAATTGGGTAATGGAGCAGCAGAAATGTCACTAGCCATTAACAAGGAACCATACTGTATGCCTCTTCAATTTTATAGAACACTGACTTAGAAGATTCTTGGTGTTTGTATGATGAGACTTTGCGATTTGTATCAGTAGTAATGGCGTTACTAAGTGAATATCAGTTTGAACTTCCAAAAGGTATTTACATTGCTTGTGGGGAAAGGGCTTACAGATGGATCCCTAAGGGGGTAGAAGGAACTTGTATATTAGCTAGATTGGAACCTGCAACGTGGGTATGGAGTGAGGATGATTTCCCATATAAAAATATTCCTCAACACATGCTTGCAAAACGTGATACTGACACAAAATCTGGTAAACAGACACAGAAGCATTTGTTTAGTACACCATGGTATGCTCAGGCAGGAATGGTATTGACAGGTCCATTAGGAGTAATGTTGGGAACAATGAGGAACGACCAAATGATTCAAGAACTAGGAGATATTTTTGATAATGTGACTGATCTATTGTTTGATGCCATAAATATAGAATCAGCCTACACAAAACAGCTCATCATCATTACCAATCAACACTCGATGGTACTTGATTATCTCACTGCTTTTAGTGGAGGCTTCTGTCAGGTGGTGGGACCTTCATGTTGTCACTTCATAAACCCTGAAGGACTGATGCAGGTTACACATGACATAAACCAAGCAGAAAGATTGAAAAAGGGATTTAAGCAGGCCAAAGCCTTGGGTGAACTATTTTTTCCCTTCATGGCTCTCCTGGTTAAACATACTGAATTTATTCAAAGGTGTGGGCGGATGGATCACAGGGCTAATACACTATGTCATTCAAGGAGCATTTATAATATTAGTAATTGCAGTGTTGGTAAAATTGTTTGTAATGCTTGTGAAGAAAATTCTAGGAGCTAATTGTAACTGTTTTTCAGGAAAATACGAACTCAAAAAGGGAAAAAGCTATTGATACTGAATCCCTCCAAACTCAAGTAATGATGACCATAACAACCACAAAGAGATGCAGATGCATGATATGCAACAGGGAGACCCTGGTGGACTTGACAGACTGTGCCTACTGTGGAAATCCTGTGGAATCGATTGACCACGAGATGCAAGAACATCAACAGAAAGAGAACTTTAATACTGTGTAAAACACCATAAAGTGTGTGATATATAAACACACTACACGGATTACACAAACATATATATATCACATTTATATAATGAATAAACTGGTAATACAATATTATACTACATATAGCCATAAATATATTCCCCTCTAGGATCAATAGATAGGATGGGAATAGGGAAACGTAGGCTGATCCCACAGAGCACGTTTGAATGGCAGGACCCCATGATTCGCGTAGGGAAAGCCTTGTGTATTGTGAAGTAGGACAAGCCTCTGCGGTCTACCCTATAGGAAGGGACAGTTAAGATAGAACATAATTAATCAAAAGAGGGGAATTGTTAAAGAAGCCATTTTGTCCTGTTCACCATTTTGTCCACAGACTTCTAATTAAGTTTTGTCTGACCAGTTATGCAACCAAATATATGAGTAATTGATGTTCTATTCCACATCTGCTATTTGCTATGGTGATAACTTGGTTCCCTAGAATTGTTATTCCTTTTAAGTATGTATTCCTCTTAGAATACGCTGCTTGTATTACAAGGTTTGATTAATTCACATCCCTTAAAAGCTTTTGCTATGATAAATATATCCATTATAGCCTTGAGACAATGTACTCCCTTATGTGGTGATATGTTCAAGTATTTCCTTGGAGCCTAAGCATCATGGCCTAATGACTATATTTGGTATCCACCTAAGATTGTGCAACCATCTCACATGTCTTGTAATCAGCTTGAAAGGTATAAAACCTTCCCATTTTTGCAATTAAACAGTGTTATTTTAATACACTACGGACTTGTCTTGTCTTGGTGTGTTGAAGCGTCACACTCAGAATCGGCCGATCCCCAACAGCTACCTGAGAGGAAAGAGAACCCGGCTTTAACAATATGACCTGGGGACGTAGGGTGAATAGATATTTGAGAGGAGTGAAGGGATGCAGGTTACTATATAAAGTGTATGTGGTGTCACCCAAGTGTATGGTTTGACAAGTGTGTGGATCCGGTAAAGTAAGAACCTGGAAAGGAAGAAGTTAGAAATGCTACCTTGTAGAAAGGTGGTGCCCATAGGGAAGGTGTGAGAATTGGATCCTGCCCGTGTGTTACGAACCGGCGCCGCCATAGCCACAAGCAGCCTGCTGCGGTTCCTGTTGCGCCCAGGCGGCGGCTGCCGTTCTTGGCCGTGCCTCGGGTCGTCCAGTTGGCTGTTCCTTCCACCACGTCTAAGTGTGGAGAGGCGGCTAGTGCGCATGCGTGCGCCGATTTACCCCAGCCAGAGTTTAAGCCCGGTGTTTTGCCTAGTGAGCATGCTCAGCCTGTTTGTGTTATGTCTGAGACTAAGTCCTCAGTTCAGGCTACTGAGCATGCTCCCACAATTAACCCTAACAGCCTCTTTGCACAGGTACTTGGACTTCGTGCTGTGTCTAAGTTCTGGGATGTGCCTACTGAGCATGCTCAAACTGATAGTCTGCTTTCTAAGCCTGTGGCTCAGGCTACTGAGCATGCTCAGGCACTTAGTGCATCAGAGGCTAGGTCCGGTAAGGACCTCACTGAGCATGTCCGTGAGGTGGCAGGCCCTGATAGGGCAGAGGGTGTCAGGTGTCCTGATGACGTGGCAACTCCGGACTGGCTCGCAGAGGCCCGCCCCTATGATCTGGCACCTCAGTATTGGTCGTCAGACGATGACTGGTGAAGTGTTTGGGGCGTGGCTGCCATGAGGTCATCCATGACGTGGCGGTTCCGGATAGGTCGCATGTGACGTCACTGATGATATGGCACTCTGCTATTGGACCTTGGTGGTTCCACCCTGGGTTTGGGGCGGACCCAGGTTATAAAAGGGGCTGGAGACAACATGGAGGTGCGCAGTCTTCACATTTGCTCAGTCAGAGCACACCTCCATGTTAGAGCCTCATTGCGGCATAAGCCTATGTTGGGAAGCGGTAGGTAGGGTTAGGCGAACGGTGCCTGTCACGCCAAGATTCGTGGCTCGGCACATCAGGGTCAGGCGCCGTGCTTCCCTCCTGCCGTTCCAGTCTTGCTATAGCAGCCCAGTGGCGTTAACTGGGCTGCGGCTGCTGTGCTTCCTGTCCGATTGTGCCCCCTACGCACACGGACAACGCACCTGTTGCGCCACCTGTCTGATTGTGCCCCCTACGCACACGGACAACGCACCTGCTGCACCACCTGTCCGATTGTGCCCCCTACGCACACGGACAACGCACGTGCTGCGCCACCTGTTCGGTTGTGCCCCCTACGCGCATGGACAGCGTACTCCAGGACCCCTGTGGAGTTAACAGGGTGTTCCTTATTTTCCTCGGCTTCCCGGTCAACGCTACTGGTGTACTCATCTGGCCTGACGTGTCCTACACACACGTGGCCAGTCGAGAGGTGGCCAGAAACGCTAATCGGAGGACCGCTCGGCCTGACGTGTCCTACACACGTGGCCGACAGGGTGCTTTCGTGGCGGTCTTCCGGTCAACGCTACCTGGTTACCACCCGGCCTGACGTGTTTCCTGCACACGTGGTTGGTGTAGCGCTAGGTGCACCAAAACGCTAATCGGGTTGTCGTCCGGTCTGACGTGTCCCAACACACGTGACCGGTTCCCAGAGTTCCTGGGTTATCTCAGAGCCATCCAGCTCTATAGTCTCTGCCTAACCCTCAGGTGCCAGCAGCTCCATTGTCATCTGGAGCACGGTGGGCCCCGACTGCCGACTAGGATATATACCCCCTGGTCCTAATCTGCCGGTCCCCCCGTAACACCGTGAGAAAGGTAGTCTGTACCTATGAAAAAAAGAAGAAAAAGGGTTAGGACTACTGGGTATACAGGATGTGCAAATTAGAACACACAAATGCAAACACAAATGCTTACAGTATATATCTAAACATGGCTAATAATTTGTTTCATACTCTCTGTTCATGCCTAATGGTTCTAGAGTTTGTAGTGTGTGTATCCAATAGGCCTCACGGTCCCGGAGGATTTGTACCCTGTTGCCGCCCCTTCTGGGCAATGGGAAATGTTCCAACACCTGAAACCTAAGTTGGGACACTGAGTGCCCTCTAGCAGAGAAATGTGCTGGAATGGGAAGAATAGTCTGGCCGCAGCGTATAGTAGATTTATGTTTACTGATGCGGTCTCGGATATGTTGGGTGGTTTCTCCAACATATCCAAGACCGCAGGGACATTTGATCAGGTATATAACAAAATTGGTGTCACAGGTGTAGAAGCCTTTAATGGGGTACTGTTTGCCAGTTCTAGGATGTGAAAAGAATTCGCCCTTTGTAACGTTCGAGCATTGGACACAATGGAGACATGGGAATGTACCCTTGCGTGGTGTGGCCAAGAAGCTCTGTCTGTCTTTACTCAGGGAGGAGCCAATGTCAGCTCGAACTAAAGTGTCCCTGATGTTACGAGCGCATTTATGGCAGATCAGTGGTGGCTGTTGAAATTCTGTGATGTCCGGGTATGCACTGCCAAGAATAGACCAGTGTTTTTTAATGAATGACCTGGCTGAAGGATGGAGAGAACGGATGATAGGTGTTGACAAATGGTATCCGTGGGTTCTTATTGAGTTCTGGGTGGCGTATAGAGGTGGTAGTGGATGCGATATTGGGGGGGGTAATCCCTGACTAGAAACTTAGTACTCATCTCCTGGTGTCGGAGTTTACAAGTTGTGGGGTTGGAGACAATTCTATCCACTCTACAGTGTTGAGAGATGGGTAGGGATTTTTTTATGTGCTTCGGGTGGCAGCTGCTATATAGAAGAAGACTACTTTTGTCGGTGGGTTTGGTGTAGATGTCGGTAGATATTTTACCGTTGGAGTCCCTGATGACAAGAGTGTCAAGAAAATTTATGGAATCATGGTCGTAGTGCAACGTAAATGAGATGTTCGGGGAAATGATGTTAATATCATTAAAGAACTCAATAAGTGATTTCTCATTGCCGGTCCAGACGAAAAATATATCGTCGATATATCTTTTCCAAAGGGGAATGTTGCCAGACAAGAGGGGGTGAGGATAGACGAAGTCCTCCTCAAATTTGGCCATATAGATATTAGCGTAAGGGGGCGCTACATTGGACCCCATAGCGGTCCCCTTGCGCTGTATGTAGAAAGTGTCCTCGAAGAGAAAGAAATTGTTCTCCAGGACTACCTTTAGGACGTCCAAACAAAACTGTTTCTTTAAGTTGTCAAAATCAGTGTATGCATTGAGAAACCATTGGACGGCTTGGAGGCCCCCATGGTGATCGATGCTGGTATATAAGCTGGTTACGTCCATAGTGACCAAAAAACAGTTATCAGTAAGATGATTGGCATTAGACAATGTTTGTAGGAAATGGGTGGTGTCTTTCAAAAATGAGAGAGTGTTGGGAATGAGAGGTGTTAGTATTTTTTCCAGGGTGCGGGCCAGTGGTGATAGGATGGAGTCTGTTGAGGCAACGATTGGTCGGCCGGGGGGAGAAGTGAGGTTTTTGTGTATTTTGGGGAGGGTATAGAATACGGGTGTGATGGGGTGATTATTGATTAAGAAACTGGATAATTTATTGTCGATTGTGGCATTGTTAGAGTAGAACTTGACAAGGTCCTGAATGATAAAGCGAATGGTTGCGGTGGGGTCCCGTGGGATAGGAGTGTAAGTTGTAGAGTCACTGAGCTGGTTCTTGATCTCAGATATGTAATAAGACTTGTCAAGGACGGCGACTGCGCCACCTTTATCTGCGGGTTTTATGACCAGATGGGGATTATTTTTGAGAGCAAGAAGGGCTCTCGACTCATCACTTGTCATATTGTGGCGAAGGTGCATGCGTCCGTGTCCGATGTCAGTTGTGATTTTGTCAATGTCACGTTTGACCAAGGCTATATAGGTTTCGATTGGATGGTAGTGTCTTGGGGGTTGGAAAGTGCTCGGGTGATTGAGGTCCAATTCTCGTAGAGTAAGGGAGGTTGAGGGGCAGGAGTCCGTTGTGGGGACCACAGGATTGATGTTGGTAAAGTTGTGAGAGGTGGAGAAGTGGGCTTTCAATCGGAGGTTTCTAAAGAATCGGTTGAGTTCCTGTTCCAAGGTGAAGGTGTTAAGAGGGGGTGTAGGACAGAAAGAAAGCCCTTTCTGTAGAACCTTGGTTTCTATGGGTGAAAGTGTTAGAGAGGAAATGTTATATATGATATTCTCCCTACCTGGGACCGCGTATTCATTCTGTGTGGTGGAGCCCTGTTTCTTGCCCCTCCTGGTTTGCCTCTGGTTGGTGGACCGGTGCCTAAAAAAGAAGAGGAGGGACCAGAGTAACTCTGATCGCTGTCCGAGCTGTAGGCACTTGTGTAATTGCCTCGATGGGAAGGTCTGCGTTCCGAAGGAAATGAGGAGGTGCGCCATTTATAGACTCGATTTTTGAGGTAATCGTCTTGATCGCGGATGAATTTTGAGCGTTTGCGGGTCTGGAGAGTCTGCTGGAAATCTGTGACGATCTCCTTGTTCTTGGTTTTCAGTGTAGAAAAATCTGTAGCTGGGAGCGTCTAGGACAGCTGTTCCTCTATGGTTTTAATGTTGGCGTCAACGGTGTTGATTTCTTTTTGCAAATAATCCAGTGTTAGTATAATGATATCAAGAGAGCACTTATTGAGGATGCCTTCAAACTGATCGCAGTAAGTGGGATTATCAGAAAAAAGGGTTAGCCTTAAAGGGACTCTAAGTCCTCTAGGAATGCGCTGAGCCCGGTGATACTCTGCGAGGGTCACTGCGTGAAGTTCCAGCGACGTATGTCGCTTTAACTCCTTCAGGTAGTCCCTGGTGCGGAGTTCCTCCGTGGGTATAGTGAGAAATTGATTAGTTGCGGATATCCCAGCTAGGACAGTCGCAGCTTGATCATTACTATACGAAAGCGTTGGGAGAGACATTAGGGGTGCTATACAGGAGCGCCAGCATAAACAAGTAGTCAAATAACGCGGGTAAAGCTGGGCTCAACTGCTATATAGAACAGGTGCTTGAAGGAAAGTCTACAGATAATGTGATAGATCCCAAGCACTCAATCAGACAAAGGTAATGCAAAAAAGGGTTTTTTATTCTTGAATTATATGCAAAAAGAAAAAATGCCACTACCGATAGAGCAAAGCCAAGCCAACGTTTCGGCCTATGTTAGGCCTTTGTCAAGGTCTTGCCTACAAGACACACAGAGCAAAGTGTATTTTTGCCAGACAAGCAAGGGCATGTGTCATAGGCTGTGCATGTCACATGTCCTTGCCTTATAAGACATTTATCTGTCTGCTGCGGGTGGGTGACAGTCACCGCTCCCGCTGCTGCTGTGTGCGCTATAGATATACTGTGCAATCTACAGATCGCTTTAGGGATTAGGGACTACTTGTAATTTCAGCCCTTTTCAGGGCTGCATTCCAGCCTTTCATAGCCATTGTTGCTAGGCAGGTCTGTGCCAACACTGTGCAGAGGTTTATATAACAGCGTCTGGCTACATCAGCTCAGGCAATTCCTTGGTGCATTGTTTCATTGGCAGGGATACACATACTGGGTGGAATCTGTCGGTACCTCTCTCAGATGGGGCTGGTGTGCCCCATTAGGGGCTCATGTTGAATGTCGGTGGTGCACCCAAAGTCATCATCAGGTTGTGTGAACACGGGTTGGTGCTGTCTCAACATTTCCTTCGCCTTGCCCGACTTGTTTGGGGGGAAACCTCAGTCAGATCCATCTCCATCTGTTCTAGAAGGGTGTGTTCACTTCCCGCATTACCCCTCATCTCTCTCTGAGCAAGGGCCATGGACAGGGTCCATGGGTCTCCGCTGACGGGAACCAGCTCCACGGCTCCCACTGGTGTGAGCGTCTCAGGCATTACAGAGATCCGAGAGTCTTCTCTCTTCGAGATGAGCTGCACGCTTTCTCCACTCAAGTTAAAGCACCTCACCAGCATCCGTCCCTGCCAGACCTTCGTTAGGGTCCATGTGAACAGCAGCCCTGGGATCTCCTCTGCCTTTTCTGGAGGTTCCACTTGCACCTCGACTCCTTCCATGGACAATCACGCCCAAACAGATATGGTGAGCACCATCTGCCCTACCGGCAAAGTCAGTGAAGTACGTGGGGGCACCTCAACCTTCCCCAAGTAGTGGGAGGCCGCAGGGAGCTTCTGAATCTGGCAAACCTGAATGAGCTGTTGGAGAGTCCTACTAGTTGAGCATTGCCGGGTCCCCCAAGTCCAACGTCTTCCCTGCGGATCCTCAGCTAGGAACTGACCTACTTCCCTCAAGACATTCATTCCCAAGATCACGGTTGGTCCGTCCCGGACAGGGCCTTTCACCAACACAATTCTGTGTTGTGTTAGCTGTGTAATGTCAGCTGGCTTCAAACCCAATGATTAAATAATGGAGAGGCATCTATCAGACACCCCCATTAGTAATCCAGTAATCCAATATTCACAGTGGCTGGAGCTGCATTCATGGAACTTGGACTATAATAGAACAGTTTTGATAAATTGGTGAATGAGGGATAGTCTATATTAAAATAAACTATTTTTCTTGTTTTTTAACGGATTACTGGGATGATAATGGGAGTGTCTGATAGACACTTCGCCATTACTAACACCAGGGATTGTTGCCAGCTGACATTACACAGCTAATATGAACCCTCCAAAATATTACCATTTGCCCCTGCATCAGGGCAATCAGGAAGAGCCGGGTAAAGTGCTAGATTTGTTGCATCTAATGTAATGCACAAATTCGGGGGCCGCTGAGGGTTTATATTATTAGATTTGGAATGGCTAAATAACCATAGGCCTTCCAAGCATGATAATACCAGCCCCTAGCTGTGTTCTTTACCTTAGGTAGTAATAAGTGATGGGCATGCTTGTTACTCGAGTTAAGCAGTTGCTAATTGTCACGCTCCCCAGCTCCCGTGCCACGCTCCCCGGCTCCCGTGCCACGCTCCCCGGCTCCTCTGCCACGCTCCCTGGCTCCCCTGCCACGCTCCCCGGCTCCCCTGCCACACTTCCCCGCTCCCGTGCCACGCTCCCCGGTCCCCCGCTCCACAGCCTCCATGCTCCCTCACCTGTGTCCTCCAGGCAACCCGGTCCCCGCTACCGGCGCCCGTCTGCGACGCTGAGCCAGCCCGGCACTCCTGCCTCCTGTGCACCGCTTCCTGCTCTGGCTTCTGGCACCCGGGCCTCGCGCATGCGCATTAGGGTGCGCGCGCGGTCATTGACCCTCTCTTAAAGGGCCAGCGTCCTCCAACAGGATTTTGAAGATTCAGGTACAGGGTATATAGGGGGTTCATTGCCAAGTGGGCGGGGCCTGTTCTTCGTGTTTTCTAAGCTAGGAGTCAGGTCCCCCTGTGCCTTGTCCCGTACTTACCTATCTGTCCCCCTGTGCCTTGTCCCGTACTTACATATCTCTCTTGTAGAGCCGCTCCTGCCTTGCCAACCGGTCCTGACGGTTCCAGAACCCCGAACGGTGACTGTCTGCCAATCTCGTCAGTCCCTACCGTCTCCGATCCCTGGATCCGTGTGGTGAACGACCTCCTCGCTCAGCTGGTTCTGGACTCTGCCTGACATCATCCCGGCCTCCGAACCTGAGCTCCGTCACCCGGACTACCTTCAGAGACTCCGTGGTCCCAGGGACTTCTTTACTCCACTCCTCTGAACGGACTGTCCTGCTACCCGTAGTGCTCCGGCTACCAGGCACCTTGCCCTCGGTGGGGTGCTCAGTCCAGTGGATCCACCTCCTGGGCCTACCCGTCCTCCTGGTCCTAACAGTAAGAACAGGCCATGGATCCCGCCGAAGCACTAGCGTCCCAGCTGGCCGGATTGCAGCTGGAACTCGGACGACAACGCGAGACCCAATCCCGCATGCTAGCCTTTATGACCTCAGTGGACACCCGCTTGAATACGCTGCAAGCAACAGCCACGTCCCTGGCATCACAGTCCACGTCCATAGCTCCAGTGGCAGCTTCCTCGGAAGCCTCTAAACTCCACTTGGCCTCTCCGCCCCGATATGCCGGAGATCCTAAGATCTGCAGAGGATTTTTGAATCAGTGCTCCCTCCACTTTAAGCTTCTTCCACATCTGTTTGCCTCCGACCAAGCCAAGGTGGCATTTGTGATGTCCCATCTAGAGGGTGAGGCACTGGCCTGGATGAACCCCTTGTGGGAGAAGGAGGACCCTGTAACTACTAACATCCAGAAATTCCTGCAGGCGTTTAGAACCACCTTTGACGAACCCGGACGTGCCGCCGCGTCTGCCTCATCACTCCTCAGGCTACGTCAGGGGACCTTGACATCCGCTTCCGCACCTTGGCCTCAGAATTAGGGTGGAACAATGAGGCACTAACCGCCGCCTTCTGGGAAGGACTCTCCGGTTGTATTAAGAACGAGCTGGCCGGCCGCGATGTTCCTTCCACCCTGGATGCCCTGATTGCACTAGCCACCCGCGTGGACCGCCGTTTTCAGGAACGATCCAAAGAGGTGTCCCGCGACAGACATCCGATACGGCATTCCTCTCCTCCGCAGAAGTCCGACGTACCTCAGTCGGCGTCGTCTGGCGTCTCTGTCCACGAGCCCATGCAGATTGATCGTTTGCGGCAGTCCGAACAACGCCGAGCAGAACGGCTCGCCAAGGGCCTCTGCTTCTACTGCGGAGAGGGCACACACCTGCTACGTTCCTGTCCAGAGAGGCCGGGAAACTCCAAAGCCTAGGGTTGGTAGGAGAGGCCACCCTAGGTACTGGGACTCTCTCAGACCCGGTTACGTGGACTGTTAAGGTGACAGCGGGAGAGACGCGGTTCACGGCAGAGGCGTACCTCGATTCCAGGGCAGCAGGCAATTTCATCCAGCAGGCCACGGTGGACAAGTACCAGGTGCCCGTTACTCCACTCGACAAACCCCTCGTGATTGCCTCTGTAGATGGGAGACCCCTCTCTGACACCATCTCGTGGATCACCAAGCCAGTAGAACTACGTATCGGTGCTCTGCACACCGAGAAAATCAGTCTCTACGTCCTCCCGCACATGTCTCATCAAATCCTGCTGGGACTCCCCTGGTTACGGACACACGAACCGTCGGTCAGCTGGCGTGCTGGCGAAATTACCCGATGGGGCTCCTCTTGCCACGAGAACTGCCTGAAGTCCATACAGCCCATCCGACGACCTCCGGTCCCAGAGTCCCTACCAGGACTGCCTTCGGCCTATTGGTCCTTCACGGACGTTTTTGATAAAAAAGAGTCAGAGGTACTGCCGCCACATCGTCCTTACGACTGCGCCATCGACTTACTCCCGGGAACCATACCACCTCGAGGAGGGATATATCCTTTGTCCCCTGCTGAAACAAGGGCCATGTCTGCCTACATCTCTGAGAACCTGGCAAGGGGATTCATCCGGAGATCCTTCTCTCCTGCCTGAGCAGGCTTCTTCTTCGTGAAGAAGAAAGAGGGCGACCTGCGCCCCTGCATTGACTACCGGGGATTGAATCAAATCACTGTAAAGAATAAATACCCCCTGCCGCTCATCCCCGAATTGTTTGATCGGCTTAGAGGAGCTCGTGTGTTTACCAAGTTGGATCTTTGTGGTAAATTATATGAATAATTAGGTCCATATTAAATTGTTTATACTAAAAGGAGTCATCCCAAAACAGACTTGTTCCTATAAATAGATCTCCATATTTTTATATATATATATATATATATATATATATATGCAAGATGACCATTAATGTTATATGTTTTTTCAGACGCTAGTTTTTCAGACACACCCCCCTGCAGTTTGCAGTTTTAAACATGTGCACATCTTTGTATCTTGCCTTGCCTACCTTTTTGCATCCCTTTGATATTATATGATGAAATAAGTGACTGCATGAAATAAAAGCATATTTATTAGAAAACCGATATACTTGGTTTTTTCTTGCTTATTTTTTGGATCTTTGTGGTGCCTACAACTTGGTCCGCATCCGCTCAGGGGACGAATGGAAGACCGCATTTAACACTCGCGATGGGCACTACGAGTATTGCGTGATGCCCTTCGGCCTGTGTAACGCACCGGCAGTCTTTCAAGAACTAGTGAACGACGTGTTCCGGGACCTTCTCTACGTCTGTGTGGTGATATATTTGGATGGCATCCTGGTCTTCTCTCCGGACCTCCAGACCCACAGAGAGAACGTGCAGCTGGTACTACAAAGGCTTAGAGAGAATCGCCTGTACGCCAAGTACGAGAAGTGTGTCTTCGAGCAGTCTTCTCTTCCCTTCCTGGGTTACGTAATCTCCGATACCGGTCTGCAAATGGACCCGGAGAAGGTCTCTTCCATTCTCAACTGGCCCCCTCCTTCCAGACTGAAGGCAATCCAACGTTTTCTTGGCTTTTTGAACTATTACCGTCAGTTCATCCCTCCCTTCTCTGCCCTGACTGCGCCTCTCTCTGCCTTGACCAAAAAGGGGCCTAATCAGAAGGACTGGTCACCTGCGGCCGACGCCGTGTTTGGCTCCCTGAAGCAGGCATTTGCTTCCTCTCCTGTGCTCCACAGTCCTGAGTTAAACCGACAGTTCACCTTGGAGGTGGATGCCTCCTCCTCTGGGGCCGGGGCAGTGCTCATGCAGAAGTCCTCCACCGGGAAGATGGTCACTTGCGGTTTCTTCTCCAAGAGCTTCTCAGCGCCTGAACGCAACTACACCATCGGTGACCGAGAGCTATTAGCAGTCAAACTGACTCTGGAGGAATGGCGCTACCTTCTGGAGGGAGCAGTGTACCCCGTGATCATTTACACGGACCACAAGAACCTGGAATACCTGCGGTCTGCTCAGCGACTGAACCCACGACAAGCCAGGTGGTCCTTGTTCTTTGCCAGGTTCGATTTTCAGCTCCATTTTCGGCCCGCGGATAAGAATGTGCGAGCAGATGCCTTGTCCAGGTCATTCGTGCCCATGGAACAGGAGGAGGAGACATCCCAGCCCATCTTCTGCCCAAGTAAAGTCATTCCGGTGGCTCCTGTCTCTCTGGCCCAGATACCGCCCGGGAAGACCTATGTCTCTGAAACTGACAGACAAAAAGTCTTGCACTGGGGCCATGCCTCGAAAATAGCCGGCCATGCTGGTCAGAAGAGAACATGGAGTACAATTGTACGTCACTATTGGTGGCCATCCCTTCGCACGGACGTCGCGTCTTTTGTCTCAGCATGCTCCTCTTGTGCCCGGAACAAGACGCCCAAACACCTGCCATATGGTCGTCTTCTGCCGCTGCCAATTCCCTCCGTTCCGTGGCAACACATTGCAATGGACTTTATTACAGACTTGCCCTTGTCCTCCGGACACACTGTCATATGGGTCGTGGTGGACCGTTTCTCCAAGATGGCTCATTTCGTCCCTATGGCTGGACTGCCCTCTGCCCAGGAGCTCGCTGACGCCTACATACAGCACATCTTCCGGTTGCATGGCTTTCCCTCACACATTGTGTCCGACAGAGGAACTCAGTTTACCTCGCGTTTCTGGAGGGCTCTCTGCAAACATCTGGGAGTGACCCTGGACTTTTCTTCGGCCTACCATCCTCAGTCGAATGGCCAAGTGGAATGAGTCAATCAGATCCTGACCTCCTTTTTGCGTCACTACGTTAACATCCATCACGACGATTGGTCCACGCTCCTTCCTTGGGCTGAATTCTCCCATAACCATCACGTCAGTGAGTCCTCCTCCAGCTCTCCCTTCCATGTCGTTTACGGACTTCAGCCTTCCGTCCCATTGCCTGTATCCTCTACCTCGGATGTCCCTGCTGCTGATACCGTAGTCCGTGACTTCTCAACAATTTGGGACTCTGTCAAGACGTCCCTTGGACGCGCTTCCCTGTGGATGAAGAAACACGCGGACAAGAGGCGTCTGGATCCTCCGTGTTTCTCTCCTGGAGATCTGGTCTGGCTTGCTTCCAAATATGTCTGATTGAAACTACCATCGTACAAGCTAGGTCCTCGATACATCGGGCCGTTTAAAGTCATTGGCCAGATCAATGAGGTCTCCTACAAACTGCAGCTCCCGGCCACGATGAGGATACCCAACTCCTTCCACGTCTCCCTGCTCAAGCCGGTTGTCCTTGGTCCCTTCTCCGCTGATGCCAGTTCTGCTCCTCCTCCTATTGCTGACGATGACATCTATGCGGTAAGGGATATCGTGGCCATGAAGACCGTGCGGGGCCGACAGTTCTTCCTGGTGGACTGGGCTGGGTATGGTCCTGAGGATAGGTCCTGGGAACCCCGGGAGAATGTGGGTACTCCCCTGATACGTGCCTTCCTGTCCCGGTTGCGGGGAGGGGGGCATGGGGGAGGGGGTACTGTCACGCTCCCATGCCACGCTCCCCAGCTCCCGTGCCACGCTCCCCTGCTCCTCTGCCACGCTCCCTGGCTCCCCTGCCACGCTCCCTGGCTCCCCTGCCACGCTTCCCCGCTCCCGTGCCACACTTCCCCGCTCCCGTGCCTCGCTCCCCGGTCCCCCGCTCCACAGCCTCTATGCTCCCTCACCTGCGTCCTCCAGGCAACCCGGTCCCTGCTCCCGGCGCCCGTCTGCGACGCTGAGCCAGCCCGGCACTCCTGCCTCCTGTGCACCGCTTCCTGCTCTGGCTTCTGGCACCCGGGCCTCGCGCATGCGCATTAGGGCGCGCGCGCGCGGTCATTAACCCTCTCTTAAAGGGCCAGCGTCCTCCAACAGGATATTGAAGATTCAGGTACAGGGTATATAGGGGGTTCATTGCCATGTGGGCGGGGCCTGTTCTTCGTGTTTGCTAAGCTAGGAGTCAGGTCCCCCTGTGCCTTGTCCCGTACTTACCTATCTGTCCCCCTGTGCCTTGTCCCGTACTTACATATCTCTCTTGTAGAGCCGCTCCTGTCTTGCCAACCGGTCCTGACGGTTCCAGAACCCTGAATGGTGACTGTCCGCCATCTCGTCAGTCCCTACCGTCTCCGATCCCTGGATCCGTGTGGAGACTGACCTCCTCGCTCAGCTGGTTCTGGACTCTGCCTGACATCATCCTGGCCTCCGAACCTGAGCTCCGTCACCCGGACTACCTTCAGAGACTCCGTGGTCCCAGGGACTTCTTTACTCTACTCCTCTGAACGGACTGTCCTGCTACCCATAGTGCTCCGACTACCGGGCACCTTGCCCTCGGTGGGGTGCTCAGTCCAGTGGATCCACCTCCTGGGCCTACCCGTCCTCCTGGTCCTAACACTAATGCTCGGGTATGCATCTCGAGTAACAAGCATAATGGAAGACAGTGAGAAATGTTCTGGCACCCTCAATCTGTGCTTTGGAAGATGAGTTGACAGACAGCTAACCTCTTTCCCATCAATGCATTGATGGGAAAGAGTTTAGCTGTCTGTCAACTCGTCTTCCAAAGCACAGATTGAGGGTGCCAGAACAGTAAAACGACTGTGCTATGTAGAGGCAAACAAAAGGAGCAGAGATCTGGAGAGATGATCAGCATGCAGAATATCTATGTCCATGTAACTAAAATGGCTGCTGAAGAAGACGAGGTCTGATGGGTAACTACATAAGCCTTGGTAGGACAATTTTCATTGCAGAGTAACCAGTGAAACATTAGATAAACAAGCTGCAGTAGGAAAACATTGTCAACAGATGGCGCTGTTGGTTACTCGTTCACTGGACAGTATTAATGTCAATACTAAAACTGTATGATATTACATGGCATAATAAAATAATTATATGCATTTCTATGAAGGCATGACACTCCCCGTCCGGCATCCGGGGGAATGCCACATAAACTTAATCTAGAGCAATAGAATAAGTTCGGAAACAGGTCTAAGAGACAGCTTTCCACTTTGCTTGGGAATTTTGATTTCCACTTTCCTGACCTGTCCATCTTGACTTGGGAACACCTTAGTTACCAATCCTGGAGGCCACTCATTCCTTTTAGACTGAGTGTTCTTCACTAGGATGACATTTCCAGGTTTCATGTTGGGTCTACTATCTTGCCATTTGTCTCTTGTCTGTAATGTAGAGAGATATTGTTTTCTCCACTTGGTCCAGAAAAAGTCTGCTAACATCTGAACTCTTTTCCATTGAGATTTGTACAAGTCTTTTGTAGTAAACTCTCCGAAAGTCGGCATACTCACATTAAACTTCTGGGTGAGGAGAGTTGAAGGGGTGAGCAGAGATAGGTCATCAGGGTCATTGGATATGGGAACCAGTGGTCTATTGTTCATAATGCCTATTACCTTGGCCATGAAGGTTGTGAGAGACTCATGTATATGTGTCTCATGAGCAATAGGTACTGGTTGATACAGACGTGCAGGCCCGACTAGCCAGTTAGTGTTTTTGAGGCATGATACTGGTACCGCTCTGGTCACATGGTCTGCAGGATTTTGGTCGGTTGGTACATATCTCCACTAGGAAGGCTGTGAAGACTTCCTAATTCTAAGTACTCGGTACTTTACGTATACATAGAATCTCCTAGTCTCATTATGAATGAAGCCTAATACTACTTTGCTATTAGTGAAGAATTCTGCATCTTCAAGCTGTAGATCGAGTTCTGATGTGATAAGTGTGGAGACACGGGGATCAGTGGGTGCTCTCGTCCACTAAAACCCGCCGCCTTTAGAAAGACAGCGTGGCTCAGGGCTCATCCCAACTGAACGCCGGCCTCCTTAACCGTGGGCGTAACACTACTCAGACAACACAGGGTGAGGGACCCACAATAATTAGATTTTATTGGATCCCCAAACAATTAACGGCACATAACACATAACCAGCAAAACACACAAATGTAACAGGCAACAGAGTCTCACCCTTCCGCTGGCTCACCAGGGATTTAGAATGTCCATGCCTCACAGGTTCCAGGGCTACTTACTCCAATCCAGCAGCACCCCGCTTTCGGCGGGCACCCACCGTGACTGGAATAACGCCAGATTTAGGAAGCTGGCTGAGGTCTGCAAAGTCTGTAACAGGTGACTGAACTGTCCCAACCTGAGTGTCCTCCTTAGGTAGTCCTGGTATGATGATACAATCCTGGCAGCCGGGGTCGAAATCCCTAGACTGTGGATATGGTCTCCAACCGGAACTGGAGTCCCTAGATTGAAGCCATAAGGTATCCTGATCCTCTAGTCAGCTCCTAAGAGCCTAGACTGGATCCATCAGCATCCATCAACAACCTGGTGGCTTAAAGAAGTCCCTTTTATAGCCACAGCCTTCCACTTAGATACACTGCGTCCTCATCGATTGGTTGACTTTCTTTTTTCCCTGACGAAGCCGCAGCAGCGGCGATACGCGTGGGAATCCTTGCACCCACAGACCTATTGCCACGGTCGGTGTCCCTCCTTCCCCCCTTACCAGCCTCGGCGCAGGTATACGCCCCCCTTCCCCTTCCTTGGGGGTTACCAGCTGGGTGGGTAATTGGCCGTCTTTGGGTGTGCAGCCGAGCCGATAGTATTGGATCATATGTGTCTATTTTTGGCTGTCATCGGCTCAGGCTCTTTTCCACCCTATGGTCACATGTCCTCATAGGTATCCTTCGGTGTGGCATTATATGCATGGTTATATACCTTATATGTAAAACCTTGTACTTTGATATGGTTTTTTTCTCTGTGTGTATTGTATACCTGCTATTAGGGCACAATTGCCCTTCATTGCTATTTAGGTGATTCTTCACTGCCTATCGCAGTCCACATAGGTCACTGTTCAAACAGGGGCACGCAGACCTATCAGTTTTTGGCAATATACATTTAAATTGTATGGGTATTTATTCCTTGATGATGTCTGTGGGTGCTAGGTTGTTGTTTTTGCATTTTTCATGTTTTTAAATGGTTTTATTGTGTATAAGTGCACTAATAAAGGTGTTTTGATATTACAAATAGGCTGTGCGGATATGTGCAATGTCTTTTCTCTTCTGTGGTTATTCTTAAATTCCATTGCATTTCCAGCACTCCTTTTCTTTATATATATGTATATGCTGCTGTGGTGCACTCCTTTCTCCGCTTTTTGAAACTCATCGATTGGTTGGACAAGAGCGCCGCTCCCATTGGATGAATCTCAAGCTGCATGGACAATGTTCATCCAAATGATGTCTACAGAAAGACTGAGGGTATACATGTAGTCTGGGAGTCACCGACTAGACAATGGCTACTAAGGTAATCACATTAGCAATACACAACTACAATACAATGATTACTGGAAAAGTCTGGAGAATCAATACGTCTGGCTTTCAGTGGCCAACACAAATACATGAGTCCACAAGAGTCTTGTAAAAACAATGAGGGACTTATCCCCCATCTATAAACAATCTATCATCCTGTCTGGCTGAACGTTAAGAAACTTTAACCCATGAGAGTCCATGTCATCACATTCCTCCCCCTTCTTAATATTAGCCAGACATGACAGGCTTCCGATCATCCTTCTCCTCTTGACGGCATTGTCCTTTTTAATGGTGAGGTCATCAACAGAGGCTCGCATCTATACACCTCCCCCTGATTAACTCCCCCAAGTTGAGCAGCCATATTGTGGACAAGCACTAAGGTGGGGTCCATGAGTTGGGCCTGCACAAATCTCCCACTATCAATCCTCCCCCAGTCAATAGCCACAGTGTGGTTAGGCTTACTCACGGTTCTTGGCTCAGAAGTGGATGATGGAGACCGGGAATGCAAACCATCCCTGGAAAAGATGTTAGAAAGATCCACATCAGGGTCCTGCTTGGCTTGGAGGTGGGTGATGTCTGCTTCAAACTGACTGGATAGTCCTTGTCCTAGGTCATTCTCCAAAATGACTGGTGTGAGCAGGTAATTCACAAGCCCCACTTTCACTTCCCTTTGAGTGGTATCCGAAACAACAGGCTTGGTGGGGCCATCTATGAACCCCACTTCAACTTCCTCCTGGCTAGTCCCCGAAACAACAGGTGTGGGGAGGCTGTCCATAAACTCCATATGGACCTGTTCCTGGTCAGACCCAAAGTAACTGGTGTGGGGACGGTGTCCATTAGCTCCACATCAGCCTTGCTCTGATTAGTCTCCACAATGACAGGTGTGGGGATGCTGTTCACAAGTCTCACATCAACCTCTCCCTGGTCCTTTCCCGAAATAACTGGTGTGGGGACAGTGTCCATAAGCTCCACATCAGCCTTGTTCTGGTCAGTCTCTACAATGACAGGTATGGGGAGGCTGTTCACAATCCCCACATCGATCACTTTCTGGTTGGTCCCCAAAATACCAGGTGTGGGGAGGCTGTCCACAAGCTCCACCTCGACCTCTCCCTGGTCGGTCCTTAGGTCCAACTGCACACATGCCAGAGGAATGTCTGAGCGCTGGCCCTCAGCCAGGGAGATGGATAATTGGGAATATGGTACAGGGTCTTCTGGGGAAACAATAACTGGGCTTACCAGGGTAATGGAGGAACCAGTATCTCGTAGTCCCTGGCTCTTGACCGGCTGAGCTGGTAGATGGGCTCCAAGCATGCGGCCTCGGTTTTGGAGACAATCTTTATCTATATGTCCATGACGCCCACATGTATAACAGTGCCATAGATTGGGCGAGTCACAGGCCCTGTATGTAGTCCTTTGTTTTGGCGCAGCTTCTGCTGGGTAGCGGGACCATCCTTCTCGACCGGCTGGTGTTAGCAGTACTGCAGCTGGAATCCCATAAACATATTCCAGAACATAAGCCCTCTCTCCTCTTGAGGATCTAGGCCCCAATGCATCCAACAACACTGTGGCTTGGGCCATTTTGGACAAAGTTGATTCCCGATTGTCACTAGATCCATGATGTGGCACATAATTTAAATCCTCTGGGTCAATATCGGCGGGATCCTCATCGTCCTCTGCATCATTCTGGGCATCCCAACGGACTATTTTCTGGATCAAGTCTGACCAAGTCTTAGCGTTCCAGTAGATAATCTTTCGCCTCTGGCACAGATCCTGTAGCATCCATTTACTGCAGCGGTCGTAACTCCTCTCTTGTCCTTGTCCCATGGCTGAGCTGGTGGGGTTGGACATGGCAGCGTCCGAAACCTGAATGCCTCCCCTATGGCCTGCTGGGTATGCTTATGTGCCTCCCTGTCTGTTGAGCCCTGGACGGTGTCCAAAAACACCAGTCCGCTGCAGCTCCCCTGGGTAAACCAGGCTGAGTAGTATCCCACTGCTGCCACCAATTGTGGAGACACGGGGCTCAGTGGGTGCTCTCGTCCACTAAAACCCACCGCCTTTAGAAAGACAGCGTGGCTCAGGGCTCATCCCAACTGAACGCCGGCCTCCTTAACCGTGGGCGTAACACTACTCAGACAACACAGGGTGAGGGACCCACAATAATTAGATTTTATTGGATCCCCAAACAATTAACGGCACATAACACATAACCAGCAAAACACACAAATGTAACAGGCAACAGAGTCTCACCCTTCCGCTGGCTCACCAGGGATTTAGAATGTCCATGCCTCACAGGTTCCAGGGCTACTTACTCCAATCCAGCAGCACCCCGCTTTCGGCGGGCACCCACCGTGACTGGAATAACGCCAGATTTAGGAAGCTGGCTGAGGTCTGCAAAGTCTGTAACAGGTGACTGAACTGTCCCAACCTGAGTGTCCTCCTTAGGTAGTCCTGGTATGATGATACAATCCTGGCAGCCGGGGTCGAAATCCCTAGACTGTGGATATGGTCTCCAACCGGAACTGGAGTCCCTAGATTGAAGCCATAAGGTATCCTGATCCTCTAGTCAGCTCCTAAGAGCCTAGACTGGATCCATCAGCATCCATCAACAACCTGGTGGCTTAAAGAAGTCCCTTTTATAGCCACAGCCTTCCACTTAGATACATTGCGTCCTCATCGATTGGTTGGACAAGAGCGCCTCTCCCATTGGATGAATCTCAAGCTGCATGGACAATGTTCATCCAAATGATGTCTACAGAAAGACTGAGGGTATACATGTAGTCTGGGAGTCACCAACTAGACAATGGGTACTAAGGTAATCACATTAGCAATACACAACTACAATACAATTATTACTGGAAAAGTCTGGAGAAACAATACTAATAGAAAATAATTCTGGCACACTTGGAGAATATATGAAGAAGAGAAAATCTTGGAATGCTTAAATGGTTTTATTTTGTGCATAGGTCAAAAAAAATATGATGATAATTCATCCATCCAACGTTTCGACCGTTAGAAGGTCTTTATCAAGGACAAATTTATCTAATATAACAAAAACATACGCACCATTAGTGCATGAAAATATATAAATCAACATAGCATGATCATGGCATTGGTTGTAACAACAATCTCTGATAACATGATGATAGCACATAATCAAACAAAGACATACATATGCTTATAAAATCCATGTGTTGAAATAAAAATAAAAAAGCCTAACAAAAGAAACCAAGCTCATGAAAGGTACACTTATCATTTGGTAAATGAGGGCAGTAGTGACCCACCTATATGAACAACTGTGTGGTGTATGTTCAATAATATGAAGACATCACAATGCAGTCAAAAAATGGACAAAGGTGTGATCCTATGTAGGAGACAAAATCAAATGAATATCGTATACATAACATACAAACATGCAAATCAGAAGAGTTTCATTCTTCTGCATTACCTATCTACAGGTGTGTCTTTCTCCACTTATACCTTATGCATTGAAGTAAATTGATGATCAATAGTAGTGACCTTTTTCCAGAGGGAAATGGGATATAGACAATTCTAAATGCAAGTAGATATAAATATGCGCATTAGAATAATACATGGATTATTCTAACTTCATGATTAAAGTGAAATAATGTGTCCTGAAGGAGAATAGTCTACCTGAAAAACTGTTTCGCTGTCAAAGGTAGATACCTGGGAGCATAAGAGAAAGTTTCGTGTTTCCTTCACTGATGGTTTCTCAGTTGCCTCAGAAGAAAAGGAATGTTCTGAGCAAGAGAGTCACACATACTTGCATTAACGCATAAAGCAGGGAGAAAAGACATATATAGTGACTTCTGTGTATTATATAACAGATGGTAAGAAGGCAAAAAACTACCTGAAAAATGCAGGAATGGTATACTGTTACTCGCACTGAGGAATTCACAATGGCCTCAGGGAAACATAAGTGCTATGGACAGAATATATGAACATCAGGAATTACAAGCGGGATAGGAAAACCAGTATAAGGTACATGTGGTAGGATAAATAATGTATCAGTGTTACCTTAATATTGTTCCAAAAAGGTGAACATGTATGGGATCATACAATGAAAAGGACTCCTTATGGGGTTCTCAAAGAGACCCTATGGAAAATGTATGATTTTAATGTTAAATAGTATATGTGACGTTAGGATCACACATAATCTCATTCTTAAGTGTTACACCTTGCATGTTATTCCTCCTGTGCCCTGTGCCCTGCTTGCGCGCAGTGCCAATGAATGGGCGCTGTGTGCGTGCTGGGTGCAGCTCATTGGCCGGTTCACCTCTCTATCATCCACTTTGGCCCGTGTTCCGTGCTGGGCGCGCGTGCTGGGCCACTTGGTGGCGCTGTGCGCGCTCACTGTGCGATTCACGGGCCAATTCCTGACTTCCAGGCACCCATACACCTCCTCTGATGCACTTCCTCCCATTGAGCTGGTGCTGCGCTCCGGGCGCATGCGCGGTGCGGCGCGCCGCACTGCGCATGCGCGGCGTGCGCTCCACCGGCCCACACTGCGTTCCACCATCCAGGAAACAGGATGGTGGACGCTGCATTGCTCCCACTACATAAGGACACGCCACCACCGCACTGTGCACTTCTCCCTGGGGCCCACACCCTATATCACCAACGCAAGGTATGTGTACTTATCTCCTTGAGCCACTAGCATGATGGAACAGCTTATTCATTGATTTTCTATATTTCCATTTAGATACGTGATATCATATATGGCTCACTAGCCCTTCCCTGTATCCAATACCTTTAATATTTCAGGTATGTGTCTATATCAGCCCACCATTTACGTCACATATACTATTTAACATTAAAATCATACATTTTCCATAGGGTCTCTTTGAGAACCCCATAAGGAGTCCTTTTCATTGTATGATCCCATACATGTTCACCTTCCTCAGTGCGAGTAACAGTATACCATTCCTGCATTTTTCAGGTAGTTTTTTGCCTTCTTACCATCTGTTATATAATACACAGAAGTCACTATATATGTCTTTTCTCCCTGCTTTATGCGTTAATGCAAGTATGTGTGACTCTCTTGCTCAGAACATTCCTTTTCTTCTGAGGCAACTGAGAAACCATCAGTGAAGGAAACACGAAACTTTCTCTTTTGCTCCCAGGTATCTACCTTTGACAGCGAAACAGTTTTTCAGGTAGACTATTCTCCTTCAGGACACATTATTTCACTTTAATCATGAAGTTAGAATAATCCATGTATTATTCTAATGCGCATATTTATATCTACTTGCATTTAGAATTGTCTATATCCCATTTCCCTCTGGAAAAAGGTCACTACTATTGATCATCAATTTACTTCAATGCATAAGGTATAAGTGGAGAAAGACACACCTGTAGATAGGTAATGCAGAAGAATGAAACTCTTCTGATTTGCATGTTTGTATGTTATGTATACGATATTCATTTGATTTTGTCTCCTACATAGGATCACACCTTTGTCCATTTTTTGACTGCATTGTGATGTCTTCATATTATTGAACATACACCACACAGTTGTTCATATAGGTGGGTCACTACTGCCCTCATTTACCAAATGATAAGTGTACCTTTCATGAGCTTGGTTTCTTTTGTTAGGCTTTTTTATTTTTATTTCAACACATGGATTTTATAAGCATATGTATGTCTTTGTTTGATTATGTGCTATCATCATGTTATCAGAGATTGTTGTTACAACCAATGCCATGATCATGCTATGTTGATTTATATATTTTCATGCACTAATGGTGCGTATGTTTTTGTTATATTAGATAAATTTGTCCTTGATAAAGACCTTCTAACGGTCGAAACATTGGATGGATGAATTATCATCATATTTTTTTTGACCTATGCACAAAATAAAACCATTTAAGCATTCCAAGATTTTCTCTTCTTCATATATTCTCCAAGTGTGCCAGAATTATTTTCTATTAGACTTACTATTTTTTCTGAGCACCTGATATATAACGCGGTGAGCCAGGAATAATCGTTTCGCAGTGGAGAAACAATACGTCTGGCTTTCAGTGGCCAACACAATTACATGAGTCCACAAGAGTCTTGTAAAAACAATGAGGGACTTATTCCCCATCTATAAACAATCTATCGTCCTGTCTGGCTGAACGTTAAGAAACTTTAACCCATGAGAGTCCATGTCGTCACAATAAGTTCCGCCAGTTCTGTGGCAAGAACAGCAGCACAGAGTTCTAGTCTGGGTATTGTGGATTCTGGACATGGAGTCAACTTGGCATTTCCCATGACGAACCCTATGTGGACATTACCCGTGACATCTATGGTTTTCAAATAGGTGACTGCGGCTGTGGCTTTAACTGAGGCGTCGCTGAATATGCACAGCTTCCTATAGAGAACTTTCTCTGAGGGAATACATGTGTATGGCCTGTGTATATGCAGGTCAGATAATGTTTTTATTGAGTCCCTCCAGGTTACCCATGAAATTTCTTTCCCAGGAGAAAGTGGGGTGTCCCAATCAACAGAGCCTACCATTAATTCTCTTAGCAAGGTCTTACCTTGGATGATCACCGGTGCAGCGAATCCGAGGGGGTCATATAGACTGTTGATTGTGAACAAGACTCGTGTGAAGGGTTTTTGCTCTAGGTCGACCTGAAATGTGAAGGTATCAGACTTTAAGTCCCAATTGAGCCCTAGACTGCGTTGTACAGGAAGAGAGTCTGCAGATAAGTCTAGGTCTTTCAGATCGGTGGCATAGTCTTCAGCAGAAAAGGCTTCCATCACTGTTTTGCTATTAGAAGCTATCTTATGCAATCTGAGATTAGAACAAGCAAGTGCATTCTGAGTTCTCTTGAGTAGGCTGATTGCAGCCTGAGGCGATGGAAGAGACTTTAGGCCGTCATCTACGTAGAAGTCTCTTTCAATGAACTGTTCAACATCTTCATCAAAGTCTTTTTGCTTCCTCGCACAGATCGCTTAAGACCATAGATTGCTATTGCAGGGGATGGGCTATTGCCAAAAACATGCACCTTCATACGATACTCTACAAAGTCTTTAGTAGGTTCGTTATCTCTGAACCAAAGGAACCGTAGGAAGTCTCTATGTTCTTCATCGACTAAAAAGCAATGAAACATTTGTTGTATATCTGCAGTGATGGCAACTGCTTCTTTCCGAAATCTGATGAGCATACCAATGAGCGAATTGTTGAGGTCGGGACCTGTCAAAAGGACATCATTCAAGGAGAGTCCTTGGTATCTTGAGCTGGAGTCGAACACTACGCGTATCTGTCCAGGCTTTTTGGGGTGATATACACCAAACATTGGAAGATATCAGGATTCATTGTTCACTTTCAGAGGTGGAGCTACCTCTGCGTGACCATTTTTGAATATTTTGTCCATGAAAGCAAAGAAATGTACCTCCATTTCTGGCTTCTTTGAGAAACTGCATATAACTGAAATAGGATAACTGAAGTGAGCACTAATATATATATTATGAGTGCAAGCCAAAAAATACATACTATACAAAGGATAAGGCTGCACATCAAACATAGATAATGGTATAATGCCTCAAGCATATGGAAAAATATTGGAATATACAATGAAAAATGCTACTTGCTAATTTGAACATGTGAATAATGAATTGCATACCTGCTATGAATATTAGGAAAAAGGAGATATTTAGCAATCGCATTGATCAATGTAACTGAGCCCCAAAGCCTCGTCAAGGCATATCTCTATATTGGGGTCCCTAGCTCTGTGACCCTAACTGTGTGTCATCTCATTGCAATTAAAAACTGCTGTGGGTGGAGAGGGGTAACTAAGGACTTTCTTATATAGGAGATGGAAAAAACATGGCCGAAAGGGGCGGAGCTGTGTTCACATTCAGAAAAAAAACCACATATAACTGAAATAGGATAACTGAAGTGAGCACTAATATATATATTATGAGTGCAAGCCAAAAAATACATACTATACAAAGGATAAGGCTGCACATCAAACATAGATAATGGTATAATGCCTCAAGCATATGGAAAAATATTGGAATATACAATGAAAAATGCTACTTGCTAATTTGAACATGTGAATAATGAATTGCATACCTGCTATGAATATTAGGAAAAAGGAGATATTTAGCAATCGCATTGATCAATGTAACTGAGCCCCAAAGCCTCGTCAAGGCATATCTCTATATTGGGGTCCCTAGCTCTGTGACCCTAACTGTGTGTCATCTCATTGCAATTAAAAACTGCTGTGGGTGGAGAGGGGTAACTAAGGACTTTCTTATATAGGAGATGGAAAAAACATGGCCGAAAGGGGCGGAGCTGTGTTCACATTCAGAAAAAAACCCACATATAACTGAAATAGGATAACTGAAGTGAGCACTAATATATATATTATGAGTGCAAGCCAAAAAATACATACTATACAAAGGATAAGGCTGCACATCAAACATAGATAATGGTATAATGCCTCAAGCATATGGAAAAATATTGGAATATACAATGAAAAATGCTACTTGCTAATTTGAACATGTGAATAATGAATTGCATACCTGCTATGAATATTAGGAAAAAGGAGATATTTAGCAATCGCATTGATCAATGTAACTGAGCCCCAAAGCCTCGTCAAGGCATATCTCTATATTGGGGTCCCTAGCTCTGTGACCCTAACTGTGTGTCATCTCATTGCAATTAAAAACTGCTGTGGGTGGAGAGGGGTAACTAAGGACTTTCTTATATAGGAGATGGAAAAAACATGGCCGAAAGGGGCGGAGCTGTGTTCACATTCAGAAAAAAACCCACATATAACTGAAATAGGATAACTGAAGTGAGCACTAATATATATATTATGAGTGCAAGCCAAAAAATACATACTATACAAAGGATAAGGCTGCACATCAAACATAGATAATGGTATAATGCCTCAAGCATATGGAAAAATATTGGAATATACAATGAAAAATGCTACTTGCTAATTTGAACATGTGAATAATGAATTGCATACCTGCTATGAATATTAGGAAAAAGGAGATATTTAGCAATCGCATTGATCAATGTAACTGAGCCCCAAAGCCTCGTCAAGGCATATCTCTATATTGGGGTCCCTAGCTCTGTGACCCTAACTGTGTGTCATCTCATTGCAATTAAAAACTGCTGTGGGTGGAGAGGGGTAACTAAGGACTTTCTTATATAGGAGATGGAAAAAACATGGCCGAAAGGGGCGGAGCTGTGTTCACATTCAGAAAAAAAACCACATATAACTGAAATAGGATAACTGAAGTGAGCACTAATATATATATTATGAGTGCAAGCCAAAAAATACATACTATACAAAGGATAAGGCTGCACATCAAACATAGATAATGGTATAATGCCTCAAGCATATGGAAAAATATTGGAATATACAATGAAAAATGCTACTTGCTAATTTGAACATGTGAATAATGAATTGCATACCTGCTATGAATATTAGGAAAAAGGAGATATTTAGCAATCGCATTGATCAATGTAACTGAGCCCCAAAGCCTCGTCAAGGCATATCTCTATATTGGGGTCCCTAGCTCTGTGACCCTAACTGTGTGTCATCTCATTGCAATTAAAAACTGCTGTGGGTGGAGAGGGGTAACTAAGGACTTTCTTATATAGGAGATGGAAAAAACATGGCCGAAAGGGGCGGAGCTGTGTTCACATTCAGAAAAAAAACCACATATAACTGAAATAGGATAACTGAAGTGAGCACTAATATATATATTATGAGTGCAAGCCAAAAAATACATACTATACAAAGGATAAGGCTGCACATCAAACATAGATAATGGTATAATGCCTCAAGCATATGGAAAAATATTGGAATATACAATGAAAAATGCTACTTGCTAATTTGAACATGTGAATAATGAATTGCATACCTGCTATGAATATTAGGAAAAAGGAGATATTTAGCAATCGCATTGATCAATGTAACTGAGCCCCAAAGCCTCGTCAAGGCATATCTCTATATTGGGGTCCCTAGCTCTGTGACCCTAACTGTGTGTCATCTCATTGCAATTAAAAACTGCTGTGGGTGGAGAGGGGTAACTAAGGACTTTCTTATATCGGAGATGGAAAAAACATGGCCGAAAGGGGCGGAGCTGTGTTCACATTCAGAAAAAAAACCACATATAACTGAAATAGGATAACTGAAGTGAGCACTAATATATATATTATGAGTGCAAGCCAAAAAATACATACTATACAAAGGATAAGGCTGCACATCAAACATAGATAATGGTATAATGCCTCAAGCATATGGAAAAATATTGGAATATACAATGAAAAATGCTACTTGCTAATTTGAACATGTGAATAATGAATTGCATACCTGCTATGAATATTAGGAAAAAGGAGATATTTAGCAATCGCATTGATCAATGTAACTGAGCCCCAAAGCCTCGTCAAGGCATATCTCTATATTGGGGTCCCTAGCTCTGTGACCCTAACTGTGTGTCATCTCATTGCAATTAAAAACTGCTGTGGGTGGAGAGGGGTAACTAAGGACTTTCTTATATAGGAGATGGAAAAAACATGGCCGAAAGGGGTGGAGCTGTGTTCACATTCAGAAAAAAAACCACATATAACTGAAATAGGATAACTGAAGTGAGCACTAATATATATATTATGAGTGCAAGCCAAAAAATACATACTATACAAAGGATAAGGCTGCACATCAAACATAGATAATGGTATAATGCCTCAAGCATATGGAAAAATATTGGAATATACAATGAAAAATGCTACTTGCTAATTTGAACATGTGAATAATGAATTGCATACCTGCTATGAATATTAGGAAAAAGGAGATATTTAGCAATCGCATTGATCAATGTAACTGAGCCCCAAAGCCTCGTCAAGGCATATCTCTATATTGGGGTCCCTAGCTCTGTGACCCTAACTGTGTGTCATCTCATTGCAATTAAAAACTGCTGTGGGTGGAGAGGGGTAACTAAGGACTTTCTTATATAGGAGATGGAAAAAACATGGCCGAAAGGGGCGGAGCTGTGTTCACATTCAGAAAAAAAAAAAAAAAAAAAAAAACCACATATAACTGAAATAGGATAACTGAAGTGAGCACTAATATATATATTATGAGTGCAAGCCAAAAAATACATACTATACAAAGGATAAGGCTGCACATCAAACATAGATAATGGTATAATGCCTCAAGCATATGGAAAAATATTGGAATATACAATGAAAAATGCTACTTGCTAATTTGAACATGTGAATAATGAATTGCATACCTGCTATGAATATTAGGAAAAAGGAGATATTTAGCAATCGCATTGATCAATGTAACTGAGCCCCAAAGCCTCGTCAAGGCATATCTCTATATTGGGGTCCCTAGCTCTGTGACCCTAACTGTGTGTCATCTCATTGCAATTAAAAACTGCTGTGGGTGGAGAGGGGTAACTAAGGACTTTCTTATATAGGAGATGGAAAAAACATGGCCGAAAGGGGCGGAGCTGTGTTCACATTCAGAAAAAAAAAAACCACATATAACTGAAATAGGATAACTGAAGTGAGCACTAATATATATATTATGAGTGCAAGCCAAAAAATACATACTATACAAAGGATAAGGCTGCACATCAAACATAGATAATGGTATAATGCCTCAAGCATATGGAAAAATATTGGAATATACAATGAAAAATGCTACTTGCTAATTTGAACATGTGAATAATGAATTGCATACCTGCTATGAATATTAGGAAAAAGGAGATATTTAGCAATCGCATTGATCAATGTAACTGAGCCCCAAAGCCTCGTCAAGGCATATCTCTATATTGGGGTCCCTAGCTCTGTGACCCTAACTGTGTGTCATCTCATTGCAATAAAAATTTTTTTCTGAATGTGAACACAGCTCCGCCCCTTTCGGCCATGTTTTTTCCATCTCCTATATAAGAAAGTCCTTAGTTACCCCTCTCCACCCACAGCAGTTTTTAATTGCAATGAGATGACACACAGTTAGGGTCACAGAGCTAGGGACCCCAATATAGAGATATGCCTTGACGAGGCTTTGGGGCTCAGTTACATTGATCAATGCGATTGCTAAATATCTCCTTTTTCCTAATATTCATAGCAGGTATGCAATTCATTATTCACATGTTCAAATTAGCAAGTAGCATTTTTCATTGTATATTCCAATATTTTTCCATATGCTTGAGGCATTATACCATTATCTATGTTTGATGTGCAGCCTTATCCTTTGTATAGTATGTATTTTTTGGCTTGCACTCATAATATATATATTAGTGCTCACTTCAGTTATCCTATTTCAGTTATATGTGGTTTTTTTTCTGAATGTGAACACAGCTCCGCCCCTTTCGGCCATGTTTTTTCCATCTCCTATATAAGAAAGTCCTTAGTTACCCCTCTCCACCCACAGCAGTTTTTAATTGCAATGAGATGACACACAGTTAGGGTCACAGAGCTAGGGACCCCAATATAGAGATATGCCTTGACGAGGCTTTGGGGCTCAGTTACATTGATCAATGCGATTGCTAAATATCTCCTTTTTCCTAATATTCATAGCAGGTATGCAATTCATTATTCACATGTTCAAATTAGCAAGTAGCATTTTTCATTGTATATTCCAATATTTTTCCATATGCTTGAGGCATTATACCATTATCTATGTTTGATGTGCAGCCTTATCCTTTGTATAGTATGTATTTTTTGGCTTGCACTCATAATATATATATTAGTGCTCACTTCAGTTATCCTATTTCAGTTATATGTGGTTTTTTTTCTGAATGTGAACACAGCTCCGCCCCTTTCGGCCATGTTTTTTCCATCTCCTATATAAGAAAGTCCTTAGTTACCCCTCTCCACCCACAGCAGTTTTTAATTGCAATGAGATGACACACAGTTAGGGTCACAGAGCTAGGGACCCTAATATAGAGATATGCCTTGACGAGGCTTTGGGGCTCAGTTACATTGATCAATGCGATTGCTAAATATCTCCTTTTTCCTAATATTCATAGCAGGTATGCAATTCATTATTCACATGTTCAAATTAGCAAGTAGCATTTTTCATTGTATATTCCAATATTTTTCCATATGCTTGAGGCATTATACCATTATCTGTTTGATGTGCAGCCTTATCCTTTGTATAGTATGTATTTTTTGGCTTGCACTCATAATATATATATTAGTGCTCACTTCAGTTATCCTATTTCAGTTATATGTGGTTTTTTTTTCTGAATGTGAACACAGCTCCGCCCCTTTCGGCCATGTTTTTTCCATCTCCTATATAAGAAAGTCCTTAGTTACCCCTCTCCACCCACAGCAGTTTTTAATTGCAATGAGATGACACACAGTTAGGGTCACAGAGCTAGGGACCCCAATATAGAGATATGCCTTGACGAGGCTTTGGGGCTCAGTTACATTGATCAATGCGATTGCTAAATATCTCCTTTTTCCTAATATTCATAGCAGGTATGCAATTCATTATTCACATGTTCAAATTAGCAAGTAGCATTTTTCATTGTATATTCCAATATTTTTCCATGTGCTTGAGGCATTATACCATTATCTATGTTTGATGTGCAGCCTTATCCTTTGTATAGTATGTATTTTTTGGCTTGCACTCATAATATATATATTAGTGCTCACTTCAGTTATCCTATTTCAGTTATATGTGGTTTTTTTTCTGAATGTGAACACAGCTCCGCCCCTTTCGGCCATGTTTTTTCCATCTCCTATATAAGAAAGTCCTTAGTTACCCCTCTCCACCCACAGCAGTTTTTAATTGCAATGAGATGACACACAGTTAGGGTCACAGAGCTAGGGACCCCAATATAGAGATATGCCTTGACGAGGCTTTGGGGCTCAGTTACATTGATCAATGCGATTGCTAAATATCTCCTTTTTCCTAATATTCATAGCAGGTATGCAATTCATTATTCACATGTTCAAATTAGCAAGTAGCATTTTTCATTGTATATTCCAATATTTTTCCATATGCTTGAGGCATTATACCATTATCTATGTTTGATGTGCAGCCTTATCCTTTGTATAGTATGTATTTTTTGGCTTGCACTCATAATATATATATTAGTGCTCACTTCAGTTATCCTATTTCAGTTATATGTGGTTTTTTTTCTGAATGTGAACACAGCTCCGCCCCTTTCGGCCATGTTTTTTCCATCTCCTATATAAGAAAGTCCTTAGTTACCCCTCTCCACCCACAGCAGTTTTTAATTGCAATGAGATGACACACAGTTAGGGTCACAGAGCTAGGGACCCCAATATAGAGATATGCCTTGACGAGGCTTTGGGGCTCAGTTACATTGATCAATGCGATTGCTAAATATCTCCTTTTTCCTAATATTCATAGCAGGTATGCAATTCATTATTCACATGTTCAAATTAGCAAGTAGCATTTTTCATTGTATATTCCAATATTTTTCCATATGCTTGAGGCATTATACCATTATCTATGTTTGATGTGCAGCCTTATCTTTGAGAAACTGCGCTTTAAGTAGGTAAGGTGCTTTAGTGCCAGCTCTTTGTTGTTAGGCAGACGGGGTCTTTGTGGCTTGAATGGTAGTGGAGCCACCCAGCTGTTGTTTTCATCCTTGTGAAATCCTTGATCCATTATCTCCAGGAAGGTCTCATCTTCAATAGAATGGGTTAGTTTATAATCTTCTTTGGTCTTTTGAAAGACAGCGCACCCTAGATGATCTTTGTCTCCGTCGCACAATTCATCCATGGCGTATCTGTCTTCCCTACCATTTAAGTGTGCTGAATTGGTGAGATTCTCTTTACTAAGAATTTGTTGAGGCAAGGTAGGAAAAAGGATGGACGGTCACTCTCCAATGTGTACGTGTAGAGAGAGTGGACGTTGTTCGGCTTGTGAGCATTTCCGAGGCAGACGTCCCCTATAACTACCCATCCTAGATCTAGCTTCTGAGCATAGGGAGAGTTATGAGGACCCTTTATCTGTTTCCTCACCTTGTGAACTCTGATGATGTCTCTCCCCAGCAAAAGGACCAACTTGGCTTGAGAATTAAGTGCAGGAAGGGAGATGCGCTATGTTTCTCAAATGGGGATGGTATAGTGCCGCTTCTGGAGTGGGTATTTCTTCTCTATTGTTCGGGATGGAATTGCACTCGATTAATGTAGGAAGGGGTAAGGATGTCTTCCCATCTAGGTATTCGATCTGATAACCTGTTGCCCTCTTGCCAGATTCTTCACTCACTCCTGTACATGTTTTCAGTGAGTAGGAGCAGCTAAGTCCCTTGATTCCAAAGATGTCAAAGAAAGATGAGCTGGCGAGTGATCTATTACTCTGGTCATCGAGTATAGAATAGAGTTTAACCGCTTTTTCTCTGTAGCCTATAGGGTAAACTGTAACCAGACAGATCTTTGAGCAGGATTTGTTAGTAAGACCCTCTCCACAAACTGGAGTGCACTGGGGTGACACTTCAGGAGGTGTACTGTTTGTCTCCTCCCCGCCATGCTCTGTAAGTCGGTCTATGTGTGTGGGGTTCTGTGGGGCTGGCTCCGGGTGTAGAGCGGTGCTGTGCTCCTGACTGTTACACTCCGAACAAGTGATACTGGCTTTGCAGTCTCTAGCTAAGTGAGATGTGGATGCACAACATCTGTAACATATGTTGTTTCCTCTGAGGAAGATTCTACGGTCTTTAAGAGATTTTCCTCTAAAACTCCTGCACTGTTGCAGTGGGTGAGGCCTTTTGTGTAGGGGGCACTCTTTGTCTGGGTCAATTGTTAGTGACCCTTCAGGTTCTATTGTACTGTGGGTCTTGCGTGATGAATCTGTAGCAGACACATTAGTTTTGTGTACAGTGATAGGTGAGCCTCGAGGGTTGCGGACTGGAGTAGGCTTACCTGTTCGTGGGTTGATGGGATCTGCAGTGGAAAGGTCAAAGCTGGGATCATTCCTGATCTTGGCTTGCTGGCGCACAAAATCTACAAAGACATGGAATGGAGGAAACGGCACCTTGTGACGTTGTTTGTAATCTGAACCTCGGTTCAACCATTTCTCTTGCAGACTGTAAGGCAGCTTATTCACTATGGGTTTAATACCTCTGGCTGTATCTAGGGATGTGAGGCCTGGCAGGTCTCCTTCAAACTTGGCGACTTGGAGTTCTACCAAGAGGTCGCTCAATTCTCTTAGCATGTGAAAGCTCTTATTAGAGATCTTGGGAAAATCCTCCAACCTTTTGAAGAGGGATTCTTCTATCTTCTCTGAAGAGCCATAGCACTCATCAAGTCTCTCCCATAACAGGCACAAACCTTTGCTCGGGTGGTTGATGCTGATATCCCTGATGCGTTTTGCATGTTCTACTGATTTGTTTCCTAGCCACTTGACCAAGACATCAATCTCTTCATTGGCAGAGATGTCCAGGCCGGCCGTGGCGTTTCTGAAGGAAGCTCTCCACGCTCTGTAACTTTCAGGACGGTCGTTAAACTTTAAGAGACCTTTGGTGAGTAACCCACAGCGTGTGAAGAACTTGAGGAAATCTGGTAGCTCTTGATTTCTGAGAGGGTGGTCTGGATACATGTCGCTATGATGAGGTCCCAGTGAGTTATTGTTGCCATCAAATACGTTGTCACCATGATAGTCACCATCGGGGCCTCCATTTTGTGACGGTTCGCTGTGTAGTAGGAATCTACATACTTGGGTCCAGGTGACACTGATGATGTTAGGTGGACGGAATTACCTTCATGCTTAACGTGGGATGTTTGTTGAATGAAGGTTGATGGCTGAATGGCAGGATTAAGTCTCTCTCTTGGAGCTGAAAGTAGACGGTTGTCTGATGCGATATGCTGTAGCACGTAGTCCGAAGTGCGTTGTAAGATATCCCGATGACTAAGTTCGGGTCCGAGCCTTAACCTGAAACCTTTACTGTCGCTGCGTGCTGCTTCTTCTGAAGCCTGTACTTCAGCTTCTGCTGCTTCTTCTAAAGCCTGTACTTCAACTTCTGCTGCTGCTGCTTCTGTGTCTACAGCAAGTTTTGCAAGGTCGGCTTGTAGACGTGCTTTTTCTGTCTTTAATTTCAACTCTTGTTCAGCGAAGGCAGCTCTCACTTTGGTGGCTTCCGCCTTCGCCCTGGCGGTGGCAATTGCAGCGCTGCTCACAGACTTCCTTGAAGCTGACAAGGTTACATGGGAGCGTGTTACATAAACTTCAGATAGTGTATCTGACATGGTGTCTGTATGCGGCTTGACTGCTCTCTGATAGAAGTCGGCATCTATGCTTCAACCCCGTTTATAGTAGTCGTTTTACTGTTCTGGCACCCTCAATCTGTGCTTTGGAAGACGAGTTGACAGACAACTAAACTCTTCCCCATCAATGCATTGATGGGAAAGAGTTTAGCTGTCTGTCAACTCGTCTTCCAAAGCACAGATTGAGGGTGCCAGAACAGTAAATGACTGTGCTATGTAGAGGCAAACAAAAGGAGCAGAGATCTGGAGAGATAATCAGCATGCAGAATGTCTGTGTCCATGTAACTAAAATGGCTGCTGAAGAAGAAGGGGCAGAGCCCATGCAAGGTCTGATGGGTAACTACATAAGCCTTGGTAGGACAATTTCCATTGCAGAGTAACCAGTGAAACATTAGATAAACAAGCTGCAGTAAGAAAACATTGTCAACAGATGGCGCTGTTGGTTATCAGTTCACTGGACAGTATTAATGTCAATACCAAAACTGTATGTTATTACATGGCATAATAAAATAATTATATGCATTTCTATGAAGGCATGACAAGAAACTTAAGCATATTTCTGGCAGAACCCAATGGGAGATCTGTGGGGGGCCTGAAAAATACCTGAAATGGATGCAAACATCTCTGAAATGGACTGGGAACAGCATGGGGAAGATGCCTGGACACATCTATGACTCCTAGGATGCTGCTGAAAGCGATGTTGTGGGAGTATTATGACACTTTTACGGACTGACAATAAAACATACAAAGCTATTGATAAAATTGATGTTAATGGACAAAGGTTTAGGAAAATGTTTTCATATACTGTATAATGACATGTTTCTAGGAAAAATGTAACTAGAGATAATAACTGCCTCATCTACCCCTTTGGTTATATTCACATTTAGCGTTCTTTCAGAAATGCAGCAGTTTTCCATTTCATACTAACAAAAAATGGTCATATAATATACAGCGTGTCCACCCATATCCTGTCCACCGCCATGAACTTGAGAACGGCGGCAGCTATAGGCTTATAAGTGGTGTCAAGGTATAGTAAAAAATAGCCATGTGCTACGCAATGAAACCACCTATAGCACCACCTGGTGGAAAACAACAGAGTTAGCATTTTTATTTCGAAAACGGAACGAGATAGAGAAAAAAAGTGAATTACAAAGTTGTAGGGCATCATCAATTCAATATGAATCAATACCTTGCATACAGAAATGCTATGATATGAAACCCATGACCCCCCAGAACATTGAATGCTATTCACGCATATGGCGCTCATTTAACTTTGATGCTCAAAGTGGCCACCGTCAGCTGAAATGCGCATCTGGACTCTGGACAGCATACTGTATTTTGCTGCACGTTGTGCAATATGGTAGGTGACACGTTTGCACAAGCATATCTGTGATACGTCGTCGTAGGTCCTGCAATGTTGGTGGAGGGGGTCTCATACACCTGCTGTTTGATGTGACCTCACAGAAAGAAGTCCAATGGGGTCAGGTCAGGTGAGCATGGAGGCCACTCCACGCAGCCACCATACTCAATGACTTGTAGGAAGGTCTCCATGAGGTATCGCTTCACGCCCGCAGCCTTGTGAGTTTTACATATTCTAATCATAGCATTTCTGTATGCAAAGTGTTGATTCATAAATGGAATTGATGATGCCCTACAACTTAATTCACTTTTTTCCTCTATTTCGTCCTGTTTTCGAGTTAAAAATGCTAACTCCGTTATTTTCCACCAGGTGGCGCTATAGGTGGTTTCATTGCGTAGCGCATAGCTACTTTACTATACCTAGACACCACTTCTATGCCTATAGCTGCCGCTGTTCTAAAGTTAATGGCGGTGGACAGGATATGGGTGGACACACTGTATATAGGGGAAAAGAAATTCCTCCCTATACCTCAAAGCTCCCCAAGCTCAACACTAACACCAATGCTAGATTAGAATAGATCCACACATAGATAGGAGCAAAAACAAGGATAAAATTAAATTGATTTTATTGAAAAATATTAAACTCATTCAAAAAGAGAGAATATAGAGAAAACGTGTATGGGGAACTGTGCATCATACAGGGCAAACATAGATCAAACTACATAAATAGAATATTTATAATTATAACTAATACAAAAAAGTCAATTAGGTGTAAAATATTACATATATCAGTGTAATAAATACATAAATACACTGTTTAAAAAGTAAAATAACCAGTTCAAAAATAAAAGGATAGAAAAAGCACCAGAGACTGTATACCATCCAAAAAAAAAAAATAATATATTATGTGAATACAAGTGTATGAAGGATCTAAGTACACCAAAGTGACTAGT
Source organism: Anomaloglossus baeobatrachus (assembly GCF_048569485.1). Classification (NCBI taxonomy): domain Eukaryota; kingdom Metazoa; phylum Chordata; class Amphibia; order Anura; family Aromobatidae; genus Anomaloglossus; species Anomaloglossus baeobatrachus. The sequence goes on from NC_134354.1 coordinate 308,122,828, forward strand.
GCTTTTGTAAAAAATACCGTATAAATATCAATAACACTATGTAAATAATTATTTGAACCTGTATTCTATATAATGTCCACCAGATGGCACCAAAGTACAATAATGCATTGTTGCATTGATGCTTGATTTGTTATACTTTGGTGCCATCTTGTGGACATAATATAGAATACAGGTTGAAATAATTTACAATCAGTATTGGTATTGATATTTGCACAGCGTATTTTTTACAAAAGCACTAATCACTTTGGTCTATATACATCCATTATACACTTGTATTCACTTAATATATTATTATTTATTTTTTTGGATGGTATATAGTCTCTGGTGCTTTTTCTATCATATCCTTTTATTTTTTAACTGGTTATTTTACTATTTAAACAGTGTATTTATGTATTTATTACAATGGTATATGTAATATATTTTACACCTAACTGACTTTTTTGTATCAGGTTATAATTATTCTATATATGTAGTTTGATCTATATTTGCCCTGTATGATGCACGGTCCCCCATACGCGCTTTCTGCACATTCTCTCTTTTTTAATGATTTTAATAATTTTCAATAAAATCCATTTTAATGTTATCCTTGTTTTTGCTCCTATATATGTGGCTCTATTCTAGTTTTCCATTTCAGTCAGGAAAAACAAACAATTGTGTGCATTAGCTTTATGAATTGTCATGGCTTTTGCTGGGATTGTAAAATCAGTTTTTAATTTGCATGAAACTCATTATTGTTAAAATGCTGCCAAAAATCGCAGCAAAAATGCAACGGTGTGAAGATAGCCTTAATGGCCAGGCCATCGTTCATCGTATTTCCCATCGCCTATGACTGCAGTAGATGACAGTATAGAGAAGAATAAAACTGCACCTGCCGGTAGTCACCGGAAAAGTGTAATTTTAACATTTTACTACTTTGTCTTGACATGTGGTGTGTAATATAGTCAGGCACATCCTGATTATTTTATCAAGGAGGGACTCTGAAACTCGCAAAGCCTATGCAGACAATGAAAGAACTGCAAAAATTAGAAGGAAGAGGGACTTTAATACACCCTGTATTAGACAAAAGGAGGGTTTTATACACATTCTGAAAAACTGTTAGGTAGTAGGACTGCTACACTCATAAAGGCTGTATTCACAAGCGCAAGGGCTGAACAAAATTAGATGGAAAAACTGCAATACCCCCTGGAAGACTTGTAGAGGAGGACCTCTGACAACATTTTTGACCATTTTTAAGGATTGGGACTCCTAGACTGGTAAAGCCTATGCACTAAGTGTAAGCGCTGCCAAAAATTAGAGGGAGGAACTGGAATATAACCAGCAAGAGATGTAGAGGAGAGACTCAGATTCAATTATGGTATAATATTACAAAGATTCTGACTCTAAACAGGCATAGGCTATGCACTTAGTGCAAGGCCTAGCTAGAATTCCAAAGACAGATTGTAATATACACAGCAAGAGAGAAGGGCCTGTGACTAGAGATGAGCTGACCCCTGGATGTTCAGTTCAGCTGGACTTTAGATTAAGTTCAAAACCTAAAAATATGTAGCCCCAAGTTATCAATAATTAGAGGTGGGGATACAAAAAGAGAGGACCACGGATAATCAAAGTGAAATACAAGATTTATTAAATGTAAATAGAGGAGATACAGGACACACAGTGGAGGCAGGCTAGATGGAAACAGCCTGCCAGAAAACAACCCACAGCAGTACCAAGACACACCACCAGATGGCGAACCCTGCTGACAGGCAGCAATATAATGGAGGATTGTACAAAGTGTAAAATGGCCCGTGAAAGGCCAAAAAAGGGACAGTGTAAAGGAAACAGTTTAAGTAGGAGATCTGTAGAATCCCCTAAAAAAGTCCCAATGGCAAGGGGGCATGAATGATTAATCAGTATTACCTTGCGTCATGTCAGAGCAGAGATGGTTGATGTGTCCGGGCGTGGGGGCGGGGCCTCGACGCACCAAAGGCTTCGTCAGGAGGCGTGGCTATAGGTTATGAGTGAAGGGTATAAGTAGGGAAGTGTAGGAGCCCATTAGCAAATCGGCGCGCGCAGCGTCATGTTGCCACGCCCCCCCGAACGCGGCAGGGCACGCCGAGCCCCCAGGTCATGAGCGTGAGAAGGAACCCATACAGGGTTCATGGATTTTAAAAAACGTGACAGAGCCTGGGTATCACAACTCAGTGCTGTATTCGGTGAACAGGCCACGGTTGGCACGGAAACACAGAATGTTACTGATTTAAAGCTAGAAATTAAGTCTCTCCTCAAGAAACGTGTCAAGGTGTGGTGGAATAAGGCTGCCCTAGAGAATTACCTGCAGAAAAACATAATCCCTAGGGGTTTGAGGGTACAGCTTTTTCCCACCCTAGGTGTGCAGGATACTACTTTTTCTGATAGGTGGGAGGAGGCACTTTCTAAGTGTTCCCTCACTCTCCTGGAACTTCGTATTGGTGCGGACAAAAGGAGCCTGGACACTCTTGAGAAAGACATTGAGAACATCAGGTCCAAACTTCAGACTGCACTTTCTGCTGAGGATTTAAAAACCTTTGAGTGCTCCTTAGAGGAAACACTTGACAAGTGGGAACGTGATATCCAGGCCTCTAAGGCCAAAAAATTCCAGCGTGATTTAAACGATTATCAGTGCAACCAGGTCTACCGCTGGCACCCGGGATCTAGGGGTGCCCCTCGTCTACAGTCGGCCTCTAGCGTCTCTTCTCTTTCGGAGGAAGAATGTTCTACTCGTTTTTTAGGAAAACGGTCAGCTCCTGGAGAGGCTCCTGGTCCTATATCTCTACAAATAAAAACACCTATGGGCGGGGACAACCCCACGGTTTCAACACCAGGAAAAGGACCAACAGGAGATTCTAAAGGTAATCAATTTGTCCCAACATGTACTTACACCACCACAGATTAGTGTTCTATCTCGTGGTCTTTCTTTTGCACCGGTCAGTAGATTTGATTGTTTTGAGGCCATTAAGGACCTGGAGCTCTTTGCAAGAAAATTAACATTCAAAAAGTATTTCTCTTCAGATGTTCCATCTTCCTTTTCCGATGCAGAGCTTCAGGCCCTTAGGGACCTTGAGTCCTTGGCCCAAGAGCATGATAGCCCTTCTAATCCCTCTGTCCCTACGCACCTGCACCGCCACTCGCAGCATTTCCCGCCTAAATACGGTTGTCCTCAAATTGAGATTTTTGTACGGCTGGTCCGGGACGAGTTTTCCCGTTTGCGGACTCCCATCCGTCATGATAATCTATCTCATATTGAAAGGGCGGCCCTCCGTTCACTAAAAGGACTAACTGACATAGTGATAAAACCTGCGGATAAAGGCGGGAATGTTGTGTTGTGGCCGGTGCGCATGTATGAGGATGAGGCCTTTAGATTGCTTAACGACAAACAGTGCTATAAGCGTCTACCTTGCTCTCCCTTAGCTACTTTTTCTCAGGAGCTAGAATCCCTCCTCGATGATGGAGTTGAGTGCAGGGCTATCACATCTAAAATGCGGGATGCCTTGTACCCTACTTGCCTTACCATCCCCACGTTTTATCTCCTTCCCAAGGTCCACAAGGACCCCCGGTCCCCACCTGGGAGACCTATAGTCTCAGGGATTGGGGGTCTTTGTGAACCGGCTTGTCAGTTCATTGATTTTTATTTGCAGCAAAGTGTCCTGACTTTACCATCCTTTGTTCAGGACACTAATGATGTTCTTAGGAGGCTTGATGGCGTTGTTCTTGAAGATGATATGTGGCTTGTCAGTTGTGATGTGGAGTCACTTTATACATCCATTCGTCATGAACAGGGTGTAGCAGCATCCCAGTTTTTTCTCAACATGACAAATTTGGAACCGGAATTGAGGGAATTCATTATTCTCCTCCTCCGGTTTATCCTCAGTCGGAATTTTTTCGTGTTCAAGGACCGCCCCTTCCTACAGCTCCAGGGCACGGCTATGGGGGCTGCTTGTGCACCCTCATATGCCAACCTTTTCCTGGGCCTGTGGGAAAGGGATACGGTCCTTGACACTGAGGGACATGGGGCAGTCATCTCCTGGATGCGCTACATAGATGACATCCTGTTCATTTGGCAGGGCTCCACATCGCAGCTTGACACCTTCCTCGGCCTCCTCAATCATAACAACAGGAACATTAGACTGACATGGAAGTATAGTCGAGATAAAATTGATTTCTTGGACTTATCTATTTCTGTCATGCCTGATGGCTCATTACATACTGACATTTTTCGTAAGAGCACCTCCACCAACTCCCTCCTTCATTTTTCTTCTTCACACCCCTTGCAGCTCAAGCGTTCTATCCCAGTCGGGCAGTTTCTCCGGGCTCGGAGAATTTGTTCCGATGACACTACATTTCATCGGCAGGCATCAGTTCTGTCGCGCCGATTCCGTGATCGGGGCTACAGGCCTATAGACATCACTGCCGGATATGAACGTGCCTGTCAGACTACAAGACAGTCTTTGCTCTCCAGAAATCGATCTCGGGGTGGTTCTGCCGATCAAACCATTCGGTTTATCACCATGTTTAATGCAGAATCCCATGAGATCCGTAATGTCCTGGAGAAACACTGGTCTGTGCTACTTACCGACAGGGACCTGCGCTTGGCTCTTACCCCACATCCAGCTATCACATGGCGTAGATCTCGTAATCTTAAGGACATGTTGACTAAGAGCCATTATATCTCTCCTCGCAGTAAATTTATTTTTGATAGTCGTGGCCCTCCTTGGGGCTCTTCACCTTGCGGTACATGCTCTGCTTGTCCGTTCATTCCTAGGAAATTCGAATTTCTGAGTTCATGTGGCGGTAAGACCTTCAGAATTGTCCACTCCATTTCTTGTGGTACGGAGGCAGTTATTTACCATCTCACCTGCCCATGCGGTCTTATTTATATTGGCATGACAACACGTACTTTGCGTGTCCGTACCCAAGAACATGTGCATGACATTAGGAATGCGGCCAAGTCTTTAGAACTCGAAAAATTAAAGACTATTCCTAAACACTTTCGGGCTTGTCATGGATGCAGTCCTCGAGGCCTTTGTGTGCATGGTATTGACCGCGTTTACATCGGCTCTAGGGGGGGTGATGTCAAACGTAAACTCCTGCAAAAGGAGACAAGATGGATGACGGTTTTGGGTACTGTTGCTCCATTGGGCCTCAATGAGGCGGTTAGCTTTAAATCTTTTTTGTAAACAGCGCGAATTTTATGGTGGGTCTTTTGTGTTTTTCCTTTCTGGGTTTTAATTTTTATTCTTTTTTCTTAGGCGCCCATTTGCATCTCTGTTGCAGTCCATGTCATGACTTGGGACGTCGGGGGCAATTGCCTTGTGGAGTGCTGTTTCATATGGATCCCTCCCTTTCGTATCTTTATTCTGGATTGGATACAGTCTCCATGATTACTAATTCTGTGTTTGTTACACTGTATATATCAATGGTATCAAATATTTTTGATATGTATTTATTTTCTGTATATAAATGTGTGTATATATATATGCCGATGTCTTTATGATACGCACATGCTCCATGGCCTTTTTACTACACACCAAACTCCATTTACTATATATGGAAAATTCATTTCCTGTAAATTTATGTGTGTTTGGACCTATAGTCTTTGTGAGCTTGCCTTTTATGCACACATTTTGCTTATATGTCTTTCCTCTTTATCTAGAGGGTGACACACATGTATGTATCTTCCGTACCTCTGATATATTTTGACCATGACAGATTCTGTCACTCTATATGGATATACACTATGATATGTACATGCTCCATGGCCCTTTTACTACACACCAACCTTCATTTATTATATATGGAGGATCCATTCCCTGTAAATCTATGTGGTTTTGGATCAATATTTCATGTGAGCATGTCTTTCATGCACATATTTTTGTTAATATATCCTTTCTCTTTATCCAGAGGGCGATATACATGCATGTAATTTTTGTACCTTTGATATACTTTAACCATGACAGACTCTGTCCCTCCATATGGACGTATACTGTCCCCCCTGCAGCATCTGGCTGCAGCACATATCGATTTGTCTATTCCTGTACGTCTGCTGTTAACACTGCTGTGTTTACACATTTGTGTCTTACTATCAGCTCCCCATGACGTCTTTGGCCCCTCCTCCATTCTCTGCTTCATGCCTTACTCATCACTCACTTGATTGGCACAGACGCGCCTCTGTCATTCGCTGCCTCCTCCCCCCTGCGGCTTGGGCCCGGGCGGGTCCCTGTGCTGAACGTGGGAATGAAGTCACTTCTTTCTCACGCTCATGACCTGGGGGCTCGGCGTGCCCTGCCGTTCGGGGGGGGCGTGGCAACATGACGCTGCGCGCGCCGATTTGCTAATGGGCTCCTACACTTCCCTACTTATACCCTTCACTCATAACCTATAGCCACGCCTCCTGACGAAGCCTTTGGTGAAACGCGCGTCGAGGCCCCGCCCCCACGCCCGGACACATCCACCATCTCTGCTCTGACATGACGCAAGGTAATACTGATTAATCATTCATGCCCCCTTGCCATTGGGACTTTTTTAGGGGATTCTACAGATCTCCTACTTAAACTGTTTCCTTTACACTGTCCCTTTTTTGGCCTTTCACGGGCCATTTTACACTTTGTACAATCCTCCATTATATTGCTGCCTGTCAGCAGGGTTTGCCATCTGGTGGTGTGTCTTGGTACTGCTGTGGGTTGTTTTCTGGCAGGCTGTTTCCATCTAGCCTGCCTCCACTGTGTGTCCTGTATCACCTCTATTTACATTTAATAAATCTTGTATTTCACTTTGATTATCCGTGGTCCTCTCTTTTTGTATCCCCACCTCTAATTATTGATAACTTGGGGCTACATATTTTTAGGTTTTATATTTCTTGTGGACCCTTTCCGGTCATAGGAAAGTTTGTTTAGGTTATATTTAGATTAAGTTCAGTTTGGGATCCAGACTTGGCCTTATCCATAATGGAAGTCACTAATTGGGCAATTCGGTTCTCTGCACATATGCAGCCAACCCTAAACAGAACATTTTCGGGAGAGGCTGGATAGGGTTTTTCCTTTTTATTTTGTGTGTGCACACTTCATCCAATAACTCTGTTGTTACCTCCACTTGAAGCCATTCAAACACTGCAAGTGGCTGACACTGGGCTGAGCATTGAGCGTCCCTGAGCACAGCGATGCTCGCTCAAGTGGTCAGCATAAGATAAGCACCCAAACTCCAAACCAAAACTATGTTTTTTTTGTAAAGTCTGTTTTCGGTATGAACACCAAACTTCGAGTTCGCTCATCTCTACTTGTGACTACCTTTTGTGTTAATTCTAAAGAGATTCAGACTCCTAACTAGAGTCGAGCGATGTTCGAGTCGAACGGTTCGCCAACTTCATGTTCGAGTGATTTTGGGCGGTGTTCGAGTCGTTCAACGAACTCGAACGATTTGCTTAAAGTTCGGCAGTTCGAGAACGGTTCGATCACCAAAAGCGTAGCTATTTACTAGCTGGCTTTTCACTGTAATAGTGTGAGTCACTGTGAATCATGATATTATAAAAATTCAGCGTATAATGTGCGGGGGGGGGGGGACGGGGTTTAGATCAGTGCTCCTGCTGAGTGCTGAAAGAATGTCTAGAGCCATTTTTTTTTTCCTAACCTCGCGTACAGTGGGGCGGGCCAGGCTGTTAGCCAATCACATACACACACACACACAGCAAAGTGGATTTTTGCCAGACAAGCAAGGGCATGTTTCATAGGCTGTGCATGTCACATGTCCTTGCCTTATAAGACCCGGCCATTTTTCCCGTCGCCGCATTTATCTGTCTGCTGCGGGTGGGTGACAGTCACCGCTCCTGCTGCTGCTGCTGTGTGCACTATAGACATACAGTGCAATCTACAGATCGCTTTAGGGATTAGGGACTACTTGTAATTTCAGCCCTTTTCAGGGCTGCATTACAGCCGTTCATAGCCATTGTTGCTAGGCAGGTCTGTGCCAACGCTGTGCAGACGTTTATATAACAGCGTCTGGCTACATCAGCTCAGGCAATTCTTTGGGGCATTGTTTCATTGGCAGGGATATACATACTGGGTGGAATTTGTCGGTACCTGTCTCAGATGGGGCTGGTGTCCCCCATTAGGGGCTCATGTTGAATGTCAGTGGTGCACGTATTACATGTATTAGTAATATTTACTTACTGAGGGATATCTATTCATTGTTTGTACTCTAAATATTCCCCTGAAATTCTGCTGTCAATCTAGATCCTTAAGAAAGGCAGAGGGCTCCTTTCTCAACCCTATGAGAAATCTGCAATTGCAATAGGAGGTCTCAATAGTTGAAATGTCAATCTGAGTCCAAGTAATGGCTTTGAAATATGTTGGACTCTCAGCCACTGCCATATGTAGAGTTTAACAGGCTGGGTCAGAAACTGACATGCCATGTACTGCAGTACAGAAGTATTGTAGTGCACGTGATGATCAGCAATGAAATTCAAAAACATTTTAGTATGATAGTGGGGCCAAATAAAATTGTAAAAAAATATTTCAATATAATTAGGAAAAAAACAGAAGGAGAAGTGCAAAGTAAAAGGGAAAAACGTTTGTCTGTAAAACAAGCAAACAAACAAAAAACCCCAGAAAAAGTACATATAGCTGGGTATCGCTAAATCCAGAATGAACCAAAGTTTAAAACTGTCACAAAATGTACTAGGTATCATTTACACTGTATGTGAAGACACAGCCCTGTAAAATGTCTGTCAGGGGTTAATATTCTTAATTTGGCCAGACAAGAATCCCTTGTGTGTGTTAACTAGTGTTTGTTGAGTCATTGTTTTCCCCAAGAATATCGGAGCCTCCCATTGCCTGAGAATGTGGATAGCTAACTTAAAATAACTTCCCCCAGCCTCTCTGTCTACCTAACTCAGATGAGAATTACCTATTATGCGGATTGAAATGTCACCCAATCAGAGCACAGCCTTATTCCACCAATCCAGTGAGATCACGTTCCCTGGAATGAGTGCCCGGGAGATATAAAAAGGGACTGTTGGAATCACCAGCTTGTTCTTTTGAAACCTGGTTGCAATCTAGGGGTTTTGATTCCGATTGGAAGTCCATTACCCAGCCTATGCACTTTGGCGCTGGCTCGTGAATCTGAAATTGGATTACATCGTATGATTTGGCTGGAAGAAACCCAGGTTGGGGGCGATTCCGTTACCTGGCTATGGACTTTGCTGTGCTCGTGAAGCATCCTACGCTTGTCACTATCCTGTTCTCTGTTGGTGCCTGCCAAAAGCAGGGTGCTGTTGGTTTGGGGTATGTGGCCCTGGAAGCTCCGAAGGCACGAATAGTCTACTCCCTGGTGAGCCAGTGGAAGGGTGAGACTCTGTTGCCTGTTACATCGTGTGGTTTGCATGGTTTTGTGTTATATACCATTGACTGTTGGGGATCCAATAAAGTCTAATTATTGTGGTTCCCGCACCATGTGTTGTCTGAGTAGTGTTCTGCCCATGGCTACGGAGTTTGGGCGTTCAGGTGGGATGAACCATGGTCCATGCAGTCTTTCTAAAGGCGGCTGGACCAGCGGATGAGAGCGCCCACTGACCCCCATGTCTCCATGTGACGGGGGTGTACAACAGAGCAAAGGATGGACGAGGCCGAGGGACGATCCAACAGGTTTATTAACAGGAATGCAAGAACAGCACACGATAAGTCCACGTAAAACAGATTCGGGGGCCCTTCCCGACAATCCTCGGACCGGATTACAAAGCAATCGTCCTTACAGTAGTCCAAAGAGTTCCACACAATCCCATGGGCCGCCACACAGGCCTAGCTCCGTCCGTGTCCACAGCCACACAGGCTGGAGCTCCTGCTCCCTTCAAGTTTCAGCTCACTCTGCCTGAATCTCCCAGGTAAGCAGAGTTTACACTAGTTGGACTCTAGGCCCACCTCCCCCTACTCCCAGGGATGGAAGTGCCTCAAGAGGATATAACCTTGCATTTTAGGGGGGTGATTACCTACAACAATAGAAATGTACACAGAAGTAGTTCAAATAAGACAATGAACCCAGCTTGAAATAGGAATCTGTACAGCATATACAGTGAGAGGGTAAATTACATCTTCACAATCCCTCCCCCTCCCAACTTGTGTACGTACTAGGGACCTCTACAGGTCACTGGTTAAGTACACACAGGCAGAGCGTTACTTACATGTGGCTTCATGCAGCCACGAATTGGCATCGTAGCTCTCCCACATCATTGCCCAGGAGAACAGCTGCAGGCAGACCACCCATCACCCCAACCACACATCGCCTGACCCCAAAACCAAAGCTCAGATCCACAGTGGCTGTGGGAATAGTCCTCCATTGTCCACCAGCCAGTTCAATGACAATCCCAGGTCCTCTATGGATTGCCTCAGGCCGAACCACTCGGGGATCAGCCAGTGTGAGGAAAGCACCCGAGTCACAAAATCCAACAAGTCTCTGTCCATCCAGCACAACCTCCTGCAAGTGCTTACCTCGATGAGCAGAAGTCGTCATAACTGCAGGTCGCACCCCGTAAACTCCTGGTGGTGCAACATGGGCTGAGTCACTAGGCCAGTCCTCACATAGCGGTGCCACATCTTCCTCCATGGCGCTGGGCTGTAAATAATTAACAATCCGATTGGGCGCAGGATCAGTCCTCATTTGAACAGCTGGGCAGGAGACTTGCCGATGCCCTGGCTGTCCACATTGATAGCATCTGAGCTGGGTCTCCCTACATCCAAGGCGTCCTCTTGGGTAAGGGGTAGGGGAACTTGGAGGCCGGCTCCCACCTGAAGGTGCTGTAGGGGTTTGAGGATGATTCCTCCATGGCCTGGCTGGGCATGAGGCCTGCAAATGCCCGGGATGCCTACAAACATAACACCTGCGCTCTGTTACTTCCTCTCCCCGGCGTATTCCAGAAAGTGCAGTAGAAGCAACTGGAGGCACATTAACACGGGTATCAACATGTGGTGGCTTAGAGGAACGGGGAACAATGGGGACAGAATAACTGGGGGCATCCGGTGTTGTGGAGCTGTTAGGCGTCTCTCCATCCCCCAACAGAACCCTCCACTGAGGCTTGATGGTGAGCACCTCATCAGCTAGAGCAGCAGCTTCCTCCACTGTCGCTGGTTTTCTCTCACGCACCCATTCCCGGATCTCAGCGGGGCACTTGAAGTAAAACTGCTCTTTTAGGAGGACCTGGAGGACGGTCTCCAAGGTTAAGGCCTCCTCTGCCTCCAACCAACGATGCCACAGATGTTTGAGTTTGTGGGCATACATCTTGAAGGACACTTCCTCATCACATGCTAGAGTACGGAACTGAGTCCTGTAAGTGTCTGGCGTTACAGCATAATGTTCTAGAATAGTCTGTTTAATATCCGCATACTCACAGTTCCACCGATGGTCCATAGCTCTATAGGCTGCAGCAGCTCCACCCTCTAAGAGCCCAACCAGATGCCGGACGCGCTCCCTTTCTGGGACTTCCATTAATCGACACTGATGCTCAAAGTCCTGGAAGAAGCCCTCAATGTCACCAGCAGCCTCATTAAACTGCTTGAAGTCTTTGCGGGACACTCTGGGAAGTTCCCTCATGATGGGTGCTGGGGTTACAGTCTGTCTGGAACCTCTCGCGGCTTCCACAGCGAGCTGCTTATCCAGCAATGCCATCTCCTCCATCCTGCGCTCCTTCTCTTCAGCTCCACGCATGGCCTCCCTCTTATCTTCTATGGTGGCCTCATCTCCAAGCAGTGCCATCTTTTCCTTGTACCACACAACCCATTGACTTTTTTGGGTATTCACCTCCGGCTCCCGTCTTTGCTCCCCTTGCTGTGGAAATTGTTCCTCGGTGCCATCTTGCAGGCAAGCGTGTTCCAATGCCTCAATTAGTTGCTCCTTAGAGAGTCCTTTGTAGCCGACACCTAATTCACGGGTCTTTGTTTGTAGACTCGCCACAGTCCAGTTCCTGTATCCTGAGGTTCTGGTTTCAGACGTCGATTGGCTGTTGTCCTCCATTTCTTCTGCTCTGATCCCGCCGCTGCCAACCAGTTTGTGACGGGGGTGTACAACAGAGCAAAGGATGGACGAGGCCGAGGGACGATCCAACAGGTTTATTAACAGGAATGCAAGAACAGCACACGATAAGTCCACGTAAAACAGATTCGGGGGCCCTTCCCGACAATCCTCGGACCGGATTACAAAGCAATCGTCCTTACAGTAGTCCAAAGAGTTCCACACAATCCCATGGGCCGCCACACAGGCCTAGCTCCGTCCGTGTCCACAGCCACACAGGCTGGAGCTCCTGCTCCCTTCAAGTTTCAGCTCACTCTGCCTGAATCTCCCAGGTAAGCAGAGTTTACACTAGTTGGACTCTAGGCCCACCTCCCCCTACTCCCAGGGATGGAAGTGCCTCAAGAGGATATAACCTTGCATTTTAGGGGGGTGATTACCTACAACAATAGAAATGTACACAGAAGTAGTTCAAATAAGACAATGAACCCAGCTTGAAATAGGAATCTGTACAGCATATACAGTGAGAGGGTAAATTACATCTTCACACTCCATACTGTACATATTCACAATTCACAATATCATGATTGATATCTTCAAGTGCAGGAACCTGACTACCTCCTTACATGTCTTTATATAAGTGGGTGGGTGCAGCTGCTAATACTGGTGTTTTAATATATATTGCAATTGGCTATAATTTAGTATATAGATTTCATATTCATTCTTATTAGTGATGAGTGAGCACTAACATGCTCGGTTGATCAGTACTTGAATCGAACAAATCAGAATGCTTGGGTACTTCACTCAAGTAATAATTATAATAGAATTCAATGGGAAACTCAAGCATTTTTCCAGCAGACCCTCCCAAGAAGTCTGGGGGGCAGTAACATCAACTGGAAGGAAAAAGTGATCAAATTGAAGGGAACAACATGAGGAAGGTGCCTGTACACATCTCTAACACCCAGGTCGCTGCTGGGAACAATGTTGTCAAAGTATTAAGAACTATTAAGCCACTTTTATGGAATGACAATGAAACATACCTAACCAAAGGTGACATTGATTTTACCGGGAAAAATGATAAGAAGCATTTCTTCCTGTATAATGATTTATATATAAGCCAAATTTAAAAAGAGAGAAAAACCTCCTTCTAGACCATCTAGGCCAGAGGTCTCAAACACAAGGCCTGCGGGCCAATCCGTCGCCGGCAGGAACAGTACAGATGAATCATTTGCGGTGCCGTGCAGAGCAGCTGTTTGCACTACACCAATGGATGACATGGCCAATCAGATGCAAGGAGGTGATGTCACTGTATGATGTCACCTCCTTGCATCTGATTGGCCATTGGTATAGTGCTCAGAGCTCCTCTGCGCAGCAACGCAAATAATTCAACTGTACCTGCCGGAGCCGGCTCCCGGTGTAAGACCTGTTAACATTTACATATATAGGTTAGAAGACTGTTTGTGGACTTTCCCTTGTGTTATGCTGCCACCTGCTGTCAAAACAAAGAACAGCGTGCACAAGTCCCCTGCTGGTCCGATTTACTTGGTACAGTCCTGAACAGGATGTGAAGAGAGACAGGAGGAGGAGCTAGTTTTTGTTTGTAGCTGTTTATGCAGAGAGGTGTGTGTTCGGCCGTTGACAAGCTATTCAAAGTAGTTGTATGTATATTACATTATATCTACTGCTTTGCACCTTCCCGCTTTTCTCCCCTTCCTTTCCCGCACTTTTCCTCCACCTGTGTTGCGCAATACGTTATTAAATTTGCATTGATTAACCCCGTGGTTCCGTGCAGTCCTTGCGTATCCCGTTACCTGCAGGTTATTACATTTGGCGTAGTCGGCAGGATACGCAGGCTGGAACGGAACAATGGACGGACAGGGGGGTGTCGCTGATGGAGGTGTTGTAATACAACCTGATGGGGGAATACCAGCAAGGCAACTGTCCCTGGGGGCTATTCTGACCCATATACCAAAATTTACTGGCAACAATGTACTTCTCCATGACTGGACGCAGAGAGTGAGGGGCATGTTGAGAGTAGCAGGAGTGACTGCAGAAAATCAAGGGGAGATACTGTTGATTGCCCTTGAAGGCCATGCTCAAGAGACTATTTTACTGCGCCCTGAGAGTGAACGAAAGACGTTGGAGCAGGTGGTGAAGATTCTTGAGAGAGTGTATGGCGGGAAACCAGAAGCAGGAGATTTACAGGCACAACTGTTCTACAGGCTGCAGGGTGAAGAAGAAGGTCTGCCACAGTATGCAAATGCACTCCAGAGAATAATGAGACAAATGCTTACAGCAGAGCCAGATCTAGCACAAACCCCTGGTTACGCTGACCGTACCCTACGAGATCAATTCCTCCGAGGGCTACATAACCCCAAGATCAAAGGTGCCCTCCGTGAACGGCTCAGGGTAGAAAAAAAACTAACTTTCTAGGATATATTGGAAGAAGCAGTCTCCCGCGCACAAACTGAAAATTGCGACCCGCAGAACGCCTGGGGAGAAGTTTGTATGCATAGGGTAGTCCCGGGTGAGAGAAACCGAGAACCGAGCCAACTTGAGGCTAAAGTGGATCAGTTACAAGAGTCCGTTACTGCTCTACAAGAGTTGCTGAAGAATATGCAAGCCCCGGCGTCAGAATTAAGAACGACAGCACTGCGGCCAAATACCCGCATGCATACCTATCGAGAAGAGAGGGGACAGATCGAGCAGAGACGATCGAGACCCGCTGGAGAGTACCAGTGTTGGAACAGTGGAAATCGGAACCATTTATTCCGACACTGTCCAGAGAAGAAGACGTCTCAAGAAAGACTGCCGTTAAACTAGTGCCTCCATCCATGAATGGGCACATGGCGGGGAGACCAACTGAGCTTAGAGAAAACCAACGTCCTGAATATATAGCAGCCAGTACACCAACGATCACGGCCGAATTTGAAGGGAAAGAAGTAAGATGCCTGATGGATACTGGGTCCCAAGTGACCACCATGCCAGAACAGTTCTTCTACCAACATTTTGGACAAATTGTATCCATTAACAAAGGGGCACATATCAAACTGAGGGCTGCAAACAATCTTCCCATTCCGGTTGTAGGGGTCGTGTGGATGAACATACGTGCCTGTGGCCAGAACTTAGGCAAAAAAGGGATTGTGTTAACGGAGGGCCGGTACGAGAGAGAGGTGCCGGCTATTGTGGGCATGAACGTCCTGAAAGAATTAGACCAGTTGCTCTTCAACAAGGAGGGCTATGATTACTGGAAGACGACTGTTGCTAACAGGCCCGCCCAAAAGGTCTTCCAACACCTTATCCATTCCCGAGGACTGTGGAGGAATGGTGGGAGCCGCTACCCAGTGGGGAGGGTTCGAGTCCCAAGACAGACAACAATTACTCTACCTCCAAATCGTGAGACAGTCCTCACCTTGCCAGTCGGGGCCCACCATACACTCGAGGGGATGGAGGTGTTGGTGGAGCCTTACCATGGTGAAGAGAATGGAGGCGAACCGTTGGTGGCTCGCACTTTAGCAACAGTAAGAAATGGAAGAGTCCCTTTCCGTTGCGTAAACACCGGTGAACAGGCCTACACCTTGACCTCGGGAGTTGTTCTGGCCCATGTCTACCTGGCACCTGAAGAGGTGGCGACCGCAGAATTGATTGAATTGTAGCCCATGGCAGGCGAAGCCTGGACTTGGGCTGTTTCTATGGAAAGAAAAGAGAAACCCACTGATCGGTGGAACAGTCGCGTCATCTTAGGGCAGATGGGAGTGGACCTGAGCCCCTTCGCTTCAAAGCAAGCGCAAGCCATAGAAGACTTTATTTGGGAGAATCAAGCCATGTTCTCCCGTCACGCAGAAGATTTTGGCTGTACTGACAAGATTCAGCACGAGATACCCACGGGAGATGCCCCACCGAGCATGGAAATGTACAGACAAATACCCCCAAAGTACTAACAAGAGGTGAAAGAGCTTTTGGCGCAGATGCTGAAGAGCGGGGTGGCAAGAGAAAGTCAGAGTCTATGGGCTGCCCCAATCGTGCTGGTCAAGAAAAAGGATGGGTCTACCCGCTTCTGTGTTGACTACCGCAAGCTTAATGGATGCACGGTTCGTGATTCCTACCCTCTGCCCCGGATAGAGGAGTCCCTGTCGGCGCTGGGAAAGGCACGTTACTTCTCCTCCCTCGATCTGGCCAGCGGATATTGGCAGGTCCCTGTGGCAGAGAAAGACAAGGCCAAGACCGCATTTATTGTACCCATGGGACTCTTCGAGTTCAATCGCATGCTGTTTGGACTAAATAATGCCCCAGGAACTTTTCAGCGCCTCATGGAAAGTTGCCTTGGAGACATGAACTTCAAGGCCACGTTGATTTACCTGGACGACATAGTAGTGTATTCTACAACCTTCGAGAAACATCTAGAAAACCTGAGCCAAGTGTTTCAGTGGTTACGGGCCCATGGGCTTAAACTGAAACCAAAAAAATGCCGGATCTTTCAGGAAGAGATTGAATATCTCGGACACAAGGTGTCGGAAGCCGGCGTACAGCCCTTCAATGGGAAAGTGAGAGCAGTGCTACAATGGCCCACACCCAGCACAGTGCGGGAGGTTCGAGCTTGCCTGGGGCTAGCTGGATATTCCCGTCGCTTTATCAAAGATTTCGCGAAGGAGGCAGAACCTTTGCACGAATTGCTCCGAGGGACTGCGAAAGGACCAAAAGCACAGAGAATTTGCTGGGGACCAAGACAAGCAGAAGCCTTACACCGATTGAAAGAGGCCTTGGTTAGCGCCCCTGTGCTTGCCTATGCAGACTATAACCTCCCCTTTCGGTTGTATACAGACGCGAGTCTCTACGGCCTGGGTGCAGTACTGGCCCATGTACAGAATGGTACTAACCCCCTGGCTCACATCTCCACCACCAAACTGGGAGCAATGGAACAGGGGTGGCTGGCACGACTATACAGATACAATTATTATGTGCAGTACCGCTCTAAGCATGAAAATCAGAATGCGGATGCCCTTTCTCGTGTTACCACCAAAGCCCCAGTGGGGGAGAGAGATGAACAATTGGAGGAAGACGAAATCCCGGACTTCAGTAAATTCACCGCTCAAGTGGTAGAGGCTCGTATGCTGGAAATTAAGTCGGGCACAACATCACGCCTGCTTGGCCAAACCAGAGAGGAATGGGTGAAAATCCAGTCATCTGACCCAGAACTGCTTCAAGTGAAAGAGTGGGTGATCCAGCAGCGCAAGCCTAGAAAGGAAATACAGGCCACGCTGTCGCATGTGGCCCTCCAGATTCTCAGCCAGTGGGATAAGCTATCGGTGCAAGAAGGGATGCTGTATCGGAAGGTGCACCTAGCTACAGAGTTGGAAGTACGGTGGCAAGTGGTGATACGCCAGAAGATGGCAGTACTATTGGCCCGAGAGGCGCATGAGAAGGGAGCCCATTTCGGACCGGACAAGACTTACCAGTGGTTGCAAAGAATAGTATACTGTCCTCAGATGCTTCGGGCAGTAGAGAAGGCCTGTAAACTGTGCCGTTCCTGCGAGTTAAGTAAGGCTCCTCCACAGCGAGCACCAGTACAGACTATTGTAACCAAAGAGCCGTTGGAAGTACTCATGATCGATTATCTGAAGATTGGCCACTCCCACCGCGGCTATCAGTTCTGCCTTGTGATGACAGATCACTTCTCCAAATTTGCAGTGGTGACGCCCACCAGAGATCAGACGGCTGAATCAGCTGCTGGAGCAATCAGTGATGACTTTATCCGGGTGTACGGCTGCCCCAACAGAATACATTCCGACCAAGGGGCTTGCTTTCAGGGCTGTGTCATGAGAGAGCTGCAAAGGATTTACGGAATGCAGAAGTCAAGGACTATGCCTTATCATCCACAGGGCAACGGAGAGTGCGAGAGATTTAACCGGACCCTCCTACAAATGCTACGCACGTTGGAGGATGATCGTAAGAATCACTGGCCCGGCTATCTCGCAGAACTCGTGTGGGCGTACAATAATCGTGTCCACTCCACCACTGGGTACACCCCATACGTGCTACTGTTTGGAAGAGCCGGAAGAGGCATTGAAGAGCTTAACCTGGCTCCCCCCGAGATCAGTGAAGGTCAGAGCGTAGGTTCCTGGGTTGACTGTCACCGTCGACGGCTGGAGACTATCCATCGAATTGTCACCAAGCGGCTGCAAGAAAAGACACACCCGCAGTGGAAACCTGTGTGTGAAACCCCGTTCTTGCCAGGAGACCGAGTACTAGTTGCGGAGAAACACCCGAGATGCAAGTTGAGCGAGTGCTGGAAAACAGAGCCGTACATTTTGATCAGAAGAATCTCGCCCCATCGATCAGTATATGAAGTGAGAGATGAGCAAAGAGGTGGCACCCTCATCCTGCATCGTAATATGCTGAGGCCCTGCTATTCGGAAGACAGGACCAGACAAAGTACCTCAGAGATGGTGCCCATGCCCGTTCCTGTTACCTTTGAAGAGGGCTCTGACGATGAAGAATGGTGGTGGGCCCCGACCAACCCAACAGACTGGGAGAGATCCACACCCCCATCAGTTCAAGACACAGGTGCCACCCCTGCAGAGCATGAGTCACCAATCTCCAGAGATGGGGACGAGAATACTGTACTCCCTGATATGGCGCCGATGTCTGGTGAGTTAGCCGTAGTGCCACGCCGGACTGAGCGGGCTAATGCTGGTAATCCCCCTGATCGGTACTTGGCAGATGAATTTGTGTGTTCTGTCACTGGATCCTGTTTTAAGACATTGGCACCCAAGCAACAGGTTGTGAAGCAGGGCAGGAGTTGCCACCGTGTGCCCCTGTGCAGAGCGCCTCAGGAGAGTATCGGCCGGGACAGCCGAGGTTAATGAGGGGGGGGAAATGTAAGACCTGTTAACATTTACATATATAGGTTAGAAGACTGTTTGTGGACTTTCCCTTGTGTTATGCTCCACCTCCTGTCAAAACAAAGAAAAGCGGGCACAAGGCCCCTGCTGGTCCGAATTACTTGGTACAGTCCTGAACAGGATGTGAAGAGAGACAGGAGGAGGAGCTAGTTTTTGTTTGTAGCTGTTTATGCAGAGAGATGTGTGTTCGGCCGTGGTGAAGAAGAGAAGGCCACAGTCTGCTCTGCTGAACAAGGTCCAAGTACCTGAGAGTGTTGCGTGGTATCTCCCCAAGACACAGATCCAAGAAAGGCTGGATGTGGAGCGAGGTGCCAGACAGCACGGGCAAGTTACAGATTCGGGACAAAGACTGAACTTTACAGGTGTCTGCCGGCGGACACGGGCCCCAACGGTGACGAGGTACCCCACGCTGAAACCTGCAGTTAAGTGTGCACACTACTTTTAGTTAGGGACAGTTAGGAAAAGACTCGCGACCCTGAAAGCTGCACCGCAGGTCAGTGTTTCCTGCTGGCCGCACACGCACAGTGGATGGGATTTCTAGAAATCCCATCCACTCTGCTTGTACTGTACAACCCAGCGCTCAGGACGCAGCTGAAACATGCTGCCTCCAAAACGCTGCAAACTCTCATCAGCACGGAGCCCTGAGGGAACGGGAGGAAAGGTGAGAAGAATTTTTTATTTTTGGCGTCTGTGAAGAGCGGCATAATAGGAGACAAGGATGAAGGCACAAGGATGGGCACAATACTAGAAGGATGGGCAGAATACTACAATGATGGGCAGAATACTAGAAGGATGGACACAATACTAGAAGGATGGACACAATACTAGAAGGATGGACACAATACTAGAAGGATGAACACAATACTAGAAGGATGGGCACAATACTACAAGGATGGGCACAATACTACAAGGATGGGCACAATACTACAAGGATGGGCACAATACTACAAGGATGGGCACAATACTACAAGGATGGGCACAATACTACAAGGATGGGCACAATACTACAAGGATGGGCACAATACTACAAGGATGGGCACAATACTACAAGGATGAGCACAATACTACAAGAATGGGCACAATACTACAAGAATGGGCACAATACTACAAGAATATTGTCACAGTTTAATATGGCTTTATGTCTCCCTCTAGAATAGGGTTATTAATCAGTCAATCAATAAAGTCCACCAATGAATAGCCTCCCAGTAGGTAAACCTGCCGCCTATCAGAACAAGCATCCGGGAGCTAAGTTCGATCATGTGACATTCATCTCCTTCACAATGAACTATGGGTAATCCCACAATGAACTATAGGTAATCTCACAGTTGTAAACTGAGCATGCTCATGGACTTAGAAAATATTAGATGCAGAGAACGAAACGGAGCATGCTCATGGACTTAGAAAATATCTCACAGATGTAAACTGAGCATGCTCATGGACTTGGGAAAACCAATACAAAGGACAAAAACAATGCATGCTCATGGACTTAGAAATTATCTCACGAATGTAAACTGAGCATGCTCATGGACTTAGAAAATATCAGATACAAAAAGCCAAACAGCGCATGCTTATGGACTTTAAAAATATCAAATACATAGAGTGCACAGTGCATACTCGTGAACTGGGAAAATATCAAATAAGAAGAGCGAATAGCGCATGCTCACACACTTAGTCTCCTATAAAAAGGGGAGGGGGGAGGGGAAATTCCCTCATGCAGAGCGTGCTCATGGACTTAGACAATTTTCCATTGTGCACGCTCTTGGAATAAACTGACATGGCCATTATTTGCTCAGACACTAAATATAAATATAGAATTATTACATATGCTCACAGATTTAAAGTGATCTATCATCAATTTACTTTGGCCACTATAAACACACCAATGATTCATATAATTTAGGCGATCAGTTATCATCTTCAGTTCTATACTGGGTCCAAAAGGATAATCAGGGAAGTCGGTTACATAATTATTAGTCCAATACGTTAGACACTATATAAACGGTTCAATGTCACAAAAAGGCTGAAAAAGTAAAGCCCTCATTTAAAGTAAAGCCCACAGGAGATCGCGAATTCAATCTGTAGATCCATTTGGATTCTTCTTGTAACAGCAACCTATCCAGGTTGCCTTTCCTTTGGCCCAGGAAAATTTTTCTGATGCCCCAGAAATGTAAGTCCAAAGGGGTATCCGCATGTTTAGTTCTCATATGTATAGAGAGGGACGTATCAGAATTGGTATTAATACAACGGATATGTTTGGAAATTCTTCTACGGAACTCTTGTATTGTCTTCCCCACGTAAAGTTTGGGACAGGGGCAAGATGCAATATATACTACCCCTTACAATTAATATTGTCCCTTATTGTATATCTCCTGTTATCCGCTGGATTTACAAATTCGCGTATTCTGGGTAAATACTTACAAAAGGAGCATGTGGAGCATGGATATGAACCACCTGTCTAGTTCCTAAATGATACGTACATTGATGCTGTGTAAAGTGACTGGAAACGAGTGTATCTCTCAGATTTTTCCCTCTCCTGTACGTAATGTTAGGATATTCACCAATTCTATCCTTAAGGTCACTATCCGCTTGCAGTAAAGACCAATAACGTCGTAGAACCCTTGATACCCCATTACTCTGTGCGTCAATGGTACCAATAATCCTGATCAAATCGGAATTTTGTCTACATGCAGTATCTCCCAGGAGACTGTCACGACACGTGGATCTTGCCCGGTGATAAGCACGATGTAACACCTTCTTGGGGTAACCTCTTACAGAGAATCTATTATAGAGGTTATTTAATTAGGTCTTTAGTTAGGATACCTCTTGTTGCCCTTCGGGCAAATAGTGTTTGTATAATTACCCCTACGTTGACCGGGTATGACAATCAGAGGTTAGTGTTTGTGCTTTATCAGACCCAAACAGGTCTTAGGCTATGTGCGCACACTGCGTTTTTTTGACGCTGCGTTTTTGTGCGTTTTTGGCCGCTAAAAACGCACAAAAACGCACCTGCGTCGAAAAAACGCGGCAAAAACGCACGCGTTTTGCCGCGATTTGGTGCGTTTTTTTGCTGCGTTTTGCTGCGTTTTTGCTCACTGCGTCCTTATGCGTTTTTTATCAGTGAACAAAAAAAAAAGGTCTGATGTCATTTCCTTCTTCAATGTGTTCTTCATTCTCCACTAGTGTATGCAGAAGAGCAGACAGCTGCAGAACTACAAGGCTCAGCATACTCCATCCAATAGTGTATGCAGGAGAGCAGACAGCAGCTGCAGAACTACAAGGCTCAGCATCCTCCATCCAATAGTGTATGCAGGAGAGCAGACAGCAGCTGTCGAACTACAAGGCTCAGCATCCTCCTTCCAGGACTGTATGCAGGATTTCTTTGCCCCCCCAAACAAAAAAAATGACGTGGGCTTCGCCATATTTTTGTATGCTAGCCGGGTACAGCAGGCAGGTACGGGCTGCCCCCAACCCCCAGCTGCCTATTTGTACCCGGCTGGGAACCAAAAATATAGGGAAGCCCTTTTTTTTTAAATTATTTCATGAATTTCATGAAATAATTTTAAAAAAAAATGACGTGAGCTTCGCCCAATTTTTGAGTCCAGCCGGGTACAACTAGGCAGCTGGGGATTGGAATCCACAGTGCAGGGTGCCCATGCTTTCTGGGCACCCCCGCTGTGAATTGCAGTCCCGCAGCCACCCCAGAAAATGGCGCTTTCATAGAAGCGCCATCTTCTGGTGCTGTATCCAACTCTTCCAGCTGCCCTGATGCCGGGTGGCTCGCCGGGTAATAATGGGGTTAGGGCTAGCTGTATAGCTGGCCCTAAGCCCGAAATTCATGGTGTCATGCCAATATTAGACATGGCCACCATGAATTTCTAGTAAAGATAAAAAAAAAACACAACACACAGAAAAATATTTTTATTAGAAATAAAACACAACACAATTAGTGACTTCATCTTTATTGAAATAAAGAACCCCCCCTCCGCAGTAATCCTTGGTCAAGGGTCCCGCGCCGTCCAATCCGGATCCAATATCATCTGATCGGTTTGCTGGAAGGCAAAGCGATCAGATGATGTGTCAGGATCAAGTGCCTGAATCACATCACACATCAGCTGATTGCATAAAAGCCGATTATACAATCAGCTGATGCATCAGTAGAAAAAAAAATAAAAAAAAAATACTCACTTATGTGCTGATTACCAGCAGCTCCTGCAGCGATGGGGCGGGAGTCTGATCCCGTCCGATCGCTGCAGCAGCTGCCGGTAATCAGGGATGAAGTCTCCTGACGCATCCGCTGATACCGGACCGGCCGGGCGCCCGCGTCACCGCGATACTTACGATCACCTGATGCGTCAGGTGACTGCATCAGGTGATCCATCGCCAGGTCCTGCATCCATCGGAGCTTTCCCGGCCGTCTGCACACAGCCGGAGCGGGGGTGGCGATACCGTGAGAGGATCTGGGAGCGGGCATGGCACCGGGACCCTGCAGACAGGTGAGTATAACTTTTTTTTTTTTTCTACTGTTAACTTTTGTTTTCGCAGCCGCTTCCACCTCCTGCCTGTACATGGCGCCGCACGGCAGCATACATGCACAGGACGGGAGGTGGAAGCGACGGTGACGGTACCGGGAGGATTCACGCTTCTGTATTTACTGACAGAAGGAATCCTCTTCCTGTACACGTCACTTTACTACCCACCTCCTGCGTTTATAGCTGCGTTTTTGGTCTTAGAAACGCACCAAAACGCACCAAAACGCAGCTATTTGCGTTTCTCATTGCGTCTTTCAACATCCCATTGCACTCAATGGATGAAAAGCGCAGTGAAAAACGCGGGAATAATTGACATGCTGCGTTTTTGTAGCACCACAAAAACGCAGCTGAAAAAAAACAGATGTGTGCGGACAGCAAAAATGAAAACTCATAGACTTTGCTGGGGAAGCAAAGTCCTGCAGTTTTGAGGCCAAAAACGCACCCGAAAAACACGCAAAAACGCCGCGAAAAACGCACTGTGCGCACATAGAATTATTGTGAATGTACCCCTCGGCAGCATGGCAGGTTTTCTGTCACATAGGACTAATTTGGATAGTCTTCTATTGGAAGCTTCTCAAGTTTTTTCCACTGGTAATTCAGGTTTCGCACAAAGCGACTTGGTTGCCCTCTTTGATAACATCACCAAAACCTTTAAGAGGCAGATAAAAACATGGTGGGAGGTAGCTAGCTTTGAAACCTACCTACAAAGGAAGATAATGTATAGAGGGCTGAGAATTAAAATAACCCCGAATTTACATAAAGAGGATATTAACTTTATTAAAGGTTGGGAGAACCTTCTAATAGATAACTCATTACGTATGATTGAATACTTATTGACATATGAGAAAATCTGTTTAGGAAGGATTAACGAACAACTCGATAAAGAAATTGCCGAATTACAGAAACAGTCCTCCCAACCTGACTTTATTAAACTTGAACTTGCCCTACAAAACAATCTTGAAAAGTTCAAAAAAGATCTAAAAGATCATAAACACCAGAAGTTTATTAGGGATCTAAAAGACTTCGAAACAGGACAAGTGTATCAAACATATAAGGGGAATAGTAGACCTCCCCAATACACTAGGACTAGCAATACCGACTTGTTAGAAACAGAATTATCGGAATCAGATAGCTCAATTGGTGCTTCAAATAATAGACGGACAGGAACGAAACGCAAAAGTGGGAAAAATAGGAATTGGAAACAGAAAGAATCCCGTTTCCAGATCATGGGAAGTAACAGCAATGGGAGAGAACCGAAGAGTTGTCGAGTCTGGCAACTTAGTACATGGTGCCTCTGGTTTCTCCTCGTTGGGATTGTCCAATTCACGGGTGGGCCTTACTCAACAAACAATTCCAACAATGTTTGGAGGCCACACTTCCTGGATAAACAAGGAACCCAGTATACAACGAATTGTACCTTCATCCACATTAACTGGCATATCTTTACAACAAAATGCACTGCAGGGTGTGGGCACTAAACACAAAAAAATCCAGTTTTTCATTTTCCATAAATATTAATATGCTAACTCCATTATATGCTTTTAGGCTAAGAAATAGGGAGTAATTACACATATAAAGTACAAAAAATCTCTTTATTTAATCTCATATCAAGACAAACAAATACACATATATGTGAGTTAAAAACACGTAAAAAAGGACAAAGTTTACAGTGTACAAAGCACAATTGAGGAGTGTAGACACCAGTAATAATAGCACAGTCACTGTGGCTGACATGGCATAAATACACTAAATGCTATCTAGAATTTTTGTTATGACTAATGAACAGTCTAATATTAGTGTTAATAAATAGTCACAGTAAAATACTGAGTGCAAATGCTGAAATATATCTGTATGGAAATCACAGTTTGGTTCACAGTCCACACTAAATTGTGTCTAAACTGTTATGTGAACACCAAATATTTAATGTTTCAAATCGATTATAGCTGGACCATTGTATAAACACATCTGAATTTCCATAAACAGCAATCTTATGAAATATTTAATACAAGGATTCAGAGCCTACATTGCTGGGCTGAAACCATGTAAGCTTCCACCCGCTCTCACTTCAAACCCATCGGGCTTTTTTTTTTAGGATCATGGGAGGATAATTTTGTTTTCTATGATGATTTGAGTTTTTTTGTCAGTCATATTATTTTTTAGGGTAGGTACATCGATGATGTGCTTATCCTATGGGGCGGACCAGTCTCAATATTTACTGACTATGTACATATCCTCAACAACAATCAGATAGGCATGTTCTTCAAATCTGAGATTGGCCTTAAATCTTTTAACTTTCTGGACCTTAATATCTCAATTGATGAAAACGGTGGGGTACACACCGATTTATCGGAAACCGACTTCAACTAATTGTCTACACCACTCCGATAGTTGGCACCCATCATCTTTGAAGGCTGGCATCCCAGTGGGTCAGTATCTCCGGGCTCGGAGGAACTGCTCGAATGAGCAGCTTTTTGAAAAAGAGTGTAGTAACCTCTATAATACATTTTCTGTAAGAAAATTGTCAGTGTTTCCTGGAGCCTGGAGAAATCGGACATGTTTTCAGTCTCTCCAGGCTCGGATGTAGAAGAACCAGGACCGTCGTGAGATCTCATGTGGATTACGGTTGAACTTCAAGGGTCTATTGAGGGTTACAAAATAGAGGAAAGAGGGTGCTGTATTTTATTTCAAATAAAGGATTTTTCTCTGTTTTTGTGTTTATTTCTTTTTACTTATAGGCTCAGTGATGGGGGGTCTCATAAACCCTTACCCATCACTAATTCTGGGTTAGAAGGGCACTGTCATTAACTCCTATTTAGAGTTGAGCGATGTTCGCATCGAACGGTTCGCCAATTTCATGTTCGAGTGATTTTGGGCAGTGTTCGAGTCGTTCGACGAACTCGAACGATTTGCTTAAAGTTCGGCTGTTCGAGTTACATTCGAGAATGGTTCGATCACCAAAAGCGTGGCTTTTCACAGTAAGGCTATGTGCGCACATTGCATATCTGCATGCGTCCTGCATCCCCAGCACAATCCCTCTCTCTTTCCTACTCACCGATCACAGGCGCCTCGCTGCACGGCTGTCACAAATCTCCGGTGGCTTTTCCTCTTTTGAAAATGGCTGCCGCTTCATTATTCAATCAGGTATTCCCTGCCTTCCCCGCACACTGGCGCCATGATTGGTTGCAGTCAGACATGCCCCCACGATGAGTGACAGCTGTCTCACTGCAACCAATCACAGCCGCCGGCAGGCGGGTCTATATCGTGCAGTAAAATAAATAAATAAGAATAAAATTAAAAAAAAAAAAGCGGTACCCCCCAATTTTGATACCAGCCAGGATAAAGCCACACGGCTGGAGGCTGGTATTATCAGGATGGGGAGCGCCACGTTATGGGGAGCCCACCACCCTAACAATATCACCCAGCAGCCGCCCGGAATTGCCGCATCCATTAGATGCGACAGTCGCAAGACTCTACCCAGCTCATCCCGAATTGCCCTGGTGCAGTGGCAATCGGGGTAATAACGGGGTTAATCATGACAAGTGTCTCCCCGAGACACCTTCCATGATTAACCTGTAAGTGAAAGTAAAGAAACAAACACAGCGAAAAATCCTTTATTTGGAATAAAAGACAAAAAAACACCTCATTTACCTCTTTATTAATCCCCAAACAACAATCCAGGTCCGAAGTAATCCATATGACACTGTCAGCTCTGCTACATGAAGATGACAGGGAGTCCTCTGTGTCCTCTCCACGCAGCACCTGAAGTGAGCCGCGCTGCCACCGGAGACTTCACTCTGCAATGCAGAGGTCAAGATAACCAAATCTTCCTATGTTTCTCATTAGAGGCAGTGGCTCAATGGGTAGAGCTACTGCCTAGAGAGCATTAGTTCACGAGTTCAAGTCCCGGTCGCCCCAGTAAAGAATTTAATTTAATTTTAAATTATAATTATTTATTTATAATTATAATTTAATTTAATTTACTTTAATTATGCACTGAGGGGAGGAGCCAGACATCAGCTGTGAGATGCGGGCCACACCTCTAAAATCGGAGCAGTTCACGGAATGAGGCTACACTGCTCTCATCCTCTCTTCTCTCTCTCTCTCTCCTCTCTCTTCTCTCTCATCTCTCTCTCTGTCTCTCTCTTTTTCTCTCTTTCTATCTCCCTCTTTTTCTCTCTCTCTTTCTCCCTCTCTCTTCTCTCTCTTCTCTCTCCTCTTCTCTCTCCTCTTCTCTCTCTTCTCTTTTCTCTCTCTTTTCTCTCTTTTTTCTCTCTCTCAGCCCTGCGATGATCAGATGATGCGGTCACCTGACGGAATCAGCTGACTATAAGTCGGGAGGTGAAGCCGGCTTTTTACCACCCGGCCGGCTAAACTATCAGCTGCTGCTGTAAGACAGGAGTCTGAACAGAAGTGTGTAGTTTTTGGGGTTTTTTTGCACTGATTCATCAGCTGATTGTATAAAAGCTGTTTATACAATCAGCTGCTGTGTCATGTGATTCAGGCCCTTGAACCTAACACATCATCTGATCGCTTTGCCTTCCAGCAAACCGATCAGATGATATTGGATCCAGATTGGACGGCGTGGGACCCTTGACCCAGGATCACTGCGGAGGGGGGTTCTTTATTTCAATAAAGATGGAGTCACTAAATGTGTTGTGTTTTATTTCTAATAAAAATATTTTTCTGTGTGTTGTGTTTCTTTTATCTGTACTAGAAATTCATGGTGGCCATGTCTAATATTGCCTTTTATAGCAGGAGTGGATTGTTCATGTTATAACATGAAAAGAGAATTTAAAATGTAACTTTTAATAGTGTTTTTCTAAAATGATATAGAATCAATAAAAACGTGAAAATATAAAATGTATTGCCCGTTCTTTTGGCCACCAAGCTCAATTGGACCAAAAGAATCAGGCACGACGCACTCAAAAAGCTTCCTCTTAGGTCAGGCTAATTGCCTAGTACCCTATAAACTTCCAAGTCAGTTATTGCAGGGAACCGCCCTCCACACTATCTTGGAGATTTCAGTCTTACGAGGAAAATTGGTGATATACAATACCATTCACTAATATAATGTCACTTCAATTCATATGATCATTGATAAAATGGAATAGTCTCACCACATGGCGGGCTTGTTTATGTTTCATCAAACCTTTTTACTTCAGACATGGAGCAAATACTTATAAGCCTTCCTGGCTGTCCTAATGCTTTATCCTCCAAGCAGACATCATACAACTCCCAACGCGTTTCTTTCACTTTAAAATCGTCAGGGGAGTCTGTGTTGGTCAGACTCTGCACGTCCAAAATGCCACCATTCACTTTAGCTTAGTGGTCTTTTTCAATAGTTAATGCCCACAGCGGACTGTAATCAAAGCAGAGAAGCTTTAATACTTCTTCTTCCACATACAATAAGTTATTTTAGCCCGTTTCATTTCATAATCAATCTACTCACCATCCTGTGTCCATAGACATTCATAATCATACTGCGCCGCGCTGAGCGCTATGGGCGCCGCCATTTTATACATGCTGCGCATGCCCATTGCATCGCAGTCAGTGGGGAAGGGTCACGTGATCGGACATCCCGTCCGCATCAGGTGAATGATGAGAACGCCCCTTCTGAATGAGGAAGTGTTGTGGAACGCACGCCTGCGTTCCACATGTTCAATCTGTTCTCTCCGTCGGCGCTATGCCTCCTATGCAGACTGCCTTAATCGATAAGGGAGAGAATAGCGCCGATTTTTATCCTTTCCCTATTTTTGACAGCGATCATCCAAATATCACTGCCTACTTTACTGTGAAGCATATCAGCTTCATCCCGTCAGTAATGGTATCAATTTTAAATGGTAGCATATCTTCCTCTTTATTTAAATATTATGATACTAAATACGGCCTCCATAGTTTGTTTTTCCACAGCCTATTGTATTTATTATTAATTCTGCCCTTATGTTAGATCGTCAATGTCAAAGATTTAATATAGATTTTTTATTAAGACCTTAGCCTCCCCACAGATAAACAAAAGCATTTCCATAGAGCATATGTATCGGCTCTCTCATCCCAAATCACGGCAGTTATGCCAGAAAGAGGAACACACCACGATTATTGAACCCACACAAAAGTTCAGTTTTTTCACCTATTTATCCAGAATCGAAGATCATAGAAAAACTGTAAATACTCTTTAGAAAAAGTGTTGTTAAAGAAATCATTTCCAGAGGAGCCCTAGAGATTTTAACCATTTTCCTCCTTCCTTTCAGATGGAGAATTGGTCTATATTGTTGAGGTTCACATTTGTTAAACAAACTAAAAGGGACAGTACCCACCACCAAGCGTGCCCGCTAGTTTCAGGCCTCACGCTCATAGAATGACCCTTCCTAGCCTGCGGAGGTTGGCACCCTAGTTCCTACGCATATGGCGCCCCCGCTCAACGATGGCTGTCCCTCCTACACTTACCCTCAAACCTATTGTGCACAGAGAAAAGGAGCAAAAGATAATTGTTCGTTTAGACCATACGGTGTGACTGTATGTAATCTAAATATCCAAAAGGACTCTTTCTTCAACAGCAAATTATCCCAATTTCCACCCCTCAATGGAGGATCTATATGGTCGATACCCATTACTGTAATGGATTTTAAATCCCCATTATGTATCATATTTACATGCCGTGCCACACTAGTGTCTCTTTTATTGATAATGTCTCGTCTATGCTCACCCGCTCTTTTCCTCAGCTCCCTAACTGTTTTTCCCACATAATACTTTCCACAACAACATCTAATCCTATAAATGACCCCTTTTGTCCTGCATGTAATCAATGATCTAATTTGATAGCTCTTGTTAGTATTGGGATCCACAAAGTTCTTACCCTCCTCCATCATACTGCACATGCTGCAATTATGACACTTGTAGCATCCTTTTATGCTGGATTGTGTTCTAGATCCCACATCCTTAAAGTGACTATGTACTAGTCTATCCTTCAAGGATCGAGCTCTCTTAAATGTTATCGCTGGGCCATCAGATATTAGCTGTCCAATGGTTTCATCCATTTTCAAAATAGGCCAAAATCTACCTATTATTTCTTTCAAGTGTGTAGAACCATTGTTATAGGTAGTCACAAATCGTGTCAATTCTGAAATTTGCAAATCTTTTGGTGTGGGAGTCAACATCGCCGTGCGATCCATCTCTCTGACATTTTCAAATGCCTCTTTGACCATTTTTTTGGGGTACCCCCTCTCATCCAATCTTATTTCCAAATCCTTAGACTGTTTCAGAAACTGCTCATTATCCGAACAGTTTCTTCTCATTCTAATAAATTGGCTCTTAGGTATCCCTTTCTTATGTACGTAGGGATGAGCACTCTCCCATCGCAATAGGGAATTCGATGATGTCTCTTTCCGAAAGGTACTAGTTCTCAGTCTCCCATCCTGACCTTTTTCGACCAAGATGTCCAAGAAGGCCAGCTTCTGATCACTCACCTCATATGTAAAAGTGAGGCCAATGCTATTGTGATTCAATTTTCGTACAAACTGCTCCAGGCCACCCTGATCCCCCTTCCAAATAATAAAAATGTCATCGATGAAACGGACCCAGAGGACTATGTCCTCTGTGTCCGTCTCACCCCCAAAAATAATAGTTTCCTCCCACCAGCCCAGGAGCAGATTTGCATATGATGGGGCACAGCAACTCCCCATCGCGGTGCCCCTGAGCTGGTGGAAGTACTTCCCCCCAAAAACAAACACATTTCTGGTCAAGCAAAACTCTAGAGCCTTCATTACAAAATCATTGTGTCTCCGTAAGTGATTTCCCCGCCAGTTCAAAAAATACCTTGTCGCCTCAAGGCCTTTATTGTGTGGTATTGAGGAATAGAGGGCCTCAACATCTATGCTGCAAAGCAGCATGCCCTCCTCCAAAAAGATATCCTCAATTCGTCTCAAAAAATCTGTAGTATCCCTGAGGTACGAATTGAGGGAAATCACAAATGGCCTAAGAATTCGATCCACATATATACTTAGATTTTCCGTCAGGCTGCCTATTCCGGACACAATAGGCCGGCCTTTCAATGGATTTAGGCCTTTATGAACCTTTGGCAATGAATAGAAGGTTGCCATTTTCGGGAATTTCGGAAACAAAAACTCATACTCACTTTTGTCAATCAAATTGACAGCCAAAGCATCGTCCAGAATTTGTTTTAGTTCACAAACAAATTCGGGGCATGGACTTTTCTCCAACCTTCGATAGCAACCTTCATCATCCAAAATGCTCATACACATTTCCCTGTATTTGTCCGTATCCATAAGAACCGTGTTTCCTCCTTTGTCAGAGGGCTTGATGGTTAAGTTACCATCATTTTCAAGGTTCCGAAGGCTCATCATTTCCATTTTGGTTAAATTATGTTTACTTTTATTATTTTTAACTCCTCGCCTTATTTCTTCCGTGACCAGATTCGTGAAAACGTCCACAACATCTACCTCAGTTTGTGTGGGGGGCATTCTCGTGCTCTTATTTTTCAAGGACGTGAAGGGTCCCTCACCCTGTTCATTGGGGTTAATATCATTTAGGTGGTATAGTACTCTTACATCCTGTAGCAGTTCATCAGGAATTCCCAAATCACTACACATTCTTTTATCATTGATGGTGAAATGCTTTTTCCACTTAAGGGGTGCTTCACACACAGCGAGCTCGCTGCCGAGATCGCTGCTGAGTCACGCTTTTTGTGACGCAGCAGTGACCTCATTAGCGATCTCGCTGTGTGTGACACTGAGCAGCGATCTGGCCCCTGCTGCGAGATCGCTGCTCGTTACACACAGCCCTGGTTCGTTTTCTTCAAAGCCGCTCTCCTGCTGTGACACACAGATCGCTGTGTGTGACAGCAAGAGAGCGACAAATGAAGCGAGCAGGGAGCAGGAGCCGGCGTCTGACAGCTGAGGTAAGCTGTATCCAAGATAAACATCGGGTAACCAAGGTGGTTACCCGATATTTACCTTAGTTACCAGCCTCCGCAGCTCTCACGCTGCCTGTGCTGCCGGCTCCGGCTCTCTGCACATGTAGCTGCTGTACACATCGGGTTAATTAACCCGATGTGTATAGCAGCTAGGAGAGCAAGGAGCCAGCGCTAAGCAGTGTGCGCGGCTCCTTGCTCTCTGCACATGTAGCTGCATTACACATCGGGTTAATTAACCCGATGTGTACAGCAGCTAGGAGAGCAAGGAGCCAGCGCTCAGTGTGCGCGGCTCCCTGCTCTCTGCACACAGCGCTGGTAACTAATGTAAACATCGGGTAACCATACCCGATGTTTACCTTAGTTACCAGTCTCCGCAGCTTCCAGTCGGCGGCTCCGTGCAAGCGCAGCGTCGCTTGCACGTCGCTGCTGGCTGGGGGCTGTTCAGTGGTCGCTGGTGAGATCTGCCTGTTTGACAGCTCACCAGCGACCATGTAGCGATGCAGCAGCGATCCTGACCAGGTCAGATCGCTGGTCGGATCGCTGCTGCATCGCTAAGTGTGAAGGTACCCTAAGTCTCCTTGCAAAGAGGTGTAAATCCTTTACAGTGTTGAACTCATCAAAGTCAGTTGTTGGTATAAAAGATAGACCTTTGTTTAAAACAGAGGTTTCAAAGTCACTCAAAATTTTAGATGATAGATTAATAATTTGAGGAGCCTTCCTAGACATCAACTCATCTGATTCTGTCGGCTTCTCAGATTGTGTTGATGATCTAAAAAACCTCCCCTTGTATTAGTTGATGCATATGAATTTCCTCTATTACTTGCTCGCCCTCTCCCTCTAAAATTTCTGAATTGTTGCATGGGTCTATAGCTGTTTCCTTTGCTCTCTGAGTCAGATAGTTCTCCCTCTGTTGAGGATAAATCTGTCTCACTATTTCTTGGGGCTTTATAATGTGAATATACATAGGCCTTATTATCCCTAAAATCCTTAAGATCTCGTACATAGAACCTATGCTTCTATTCTTTCAGGTGGTACTGGAACTTCTCCACTACTCCCTGTAGTACAATTTCTTTGTTTGAATACTCACTTTCCCCAGAAAATTTCCGTGTAATCTCTATTTGATCTTTTAGAGAATTTTCTAGTGTAGACAAATTTCTCTTTTCCTCATCCAATAAGATTTTCATAAATCTAAGTGAGCATTCTGTGGCCTCTTTTTCCCATTTTGCTCCTATATCAGAATTTTTATATCTGAAGCCCGGTTGTACCATGACTCTCAGATGTCTGGGAACGATGTTGTCTTTTATATAGCTCTCTAAGGACCTCACCTCCCACCAGGAGACTATCCTATCTTTGTAAATTTTTGTTAAATCTTTAAACGCCCCATCAAGGGAAGGTGTATACTTTTTTTGCACCAAGACTTTCTCTGAAAAAACATCCTTGGCTTCATTCGCCCATAGTTTAGTATCCATCTCTGTAGACAGAAAGCCAGCCATTTTAGATATTTAAGTTGTATAGTATATTAGCACGATACTCAAAAATTAACCCTCCTATTGTCAATTGCCTTTTATAGCAGGAGTGGATTGTTCATGTTATAACATGAAAAGAGAATTTAAAATGTAACTTTTAATAGTGTTTTTCTAAAATGATATAGAATCAATAAAAACGTGAAAATATAAAATGTATTGCCCGTTCTTTTGGCCACCAAGCTCAATTGGACCAAAAGAATCAGGCACGACGCACTCAAAAAGCTTCCTCTTAGGTCAGGCTAATTGCCTAGTACCCTATAAACTTCCAAGTCAGTTATTGCAGGGAACCGCCCTCCACACTATCTTGGAGATTTCAGTCTTACGAGGAAAATTGGTGATATACAATACCATTCACTAATATAATGTCACTTCAATTCATATGATCATTGATAAAATGGAATAGTCTCACCACATGGCGGGCTTGTTTATGTTTCATCAAACCTTTTTACTTCAGACATGGAGCAAATACTTATAAGCCTTCCTGGCTGTCCTAATGCTTTATCCTCCAAGCAGACATCATACAACTCCCAACGCGTTTCTTTCACTTTAAAATCGTCAGGGGAGTCTGTGTTGGTCAGACTCTGCACGTCCAAAATGCCACCATTCACTTTAGCTTAGTGGTCTTTTTCAATAGTTAATGCCCACAGCGGACTGTAATCAAAGCAGAGAAGCTTTAATACTTCTTCTTCCACATACAATAAGTTATTTTAGCCCGTTTCATTTCATAATCAATCTACTCACCATCCTGTGTCCATAGACATTCATAATCATACTGCGCCGCGCTGAGCGCTATGGGCGCCGCCATTTTATACATGCTGCGCATGCCCATTGCATCGCAGTCAGTGGGGAAGGGTCACGTGATCGGACATCCCGTCCGCATCACGTGAATGATGAGAACGCCCCTTCTGAATGAGGAAGTGTTGTGGAACGCACGCCTGCGTTCCACATGTTCAATCTGTTCTCTCCGTCGGCGCTATGCCTCCTATGCAGACTGCCTTAATCGATAAGGGAGAGAATAGCGCCGATTTTTATCCTTTCCCTATTTTTGACATCGCTGTCAAAAATAGGGAAAGGATAAAAATCGGCGCTATTCTCTCCCTTATCGATTAAGGCAGTCTGCATAGGAGGCATAGCGCCGACGGAGAGAACAGATTGAACATGTGGAACGCAGGCGTGCGTTCCACAACACTTCCTCATTCAGAAGGGGCGTTCTCATCATTCACGTGATGCGGACGGGATGTCCGATCACGTGACCCTTCCCCACTGACTGCGATGCAATGGGCATGCGCAGCATGTATAAAATGGCGGCGCCCATAGCGCTCAGCGCGGCGCAGTATGATTATGAATGTCTATGGACACAGGATGGTGAGTAGATTGATTATGAAATGAAACGGGCTAAAATAACTTATTGTATGTGGAAGAAGAAGTATTAAAGCTTCTCTGCTTTGATTACAGTCCGCTGTGGGCATTAACTATTGAAAAAGACCACTAAGCTAAAGTGAATGGTGGCATTTTGGACGTGCAGAGTCTGACCAACACAGACTCCCCTGACGATTTTAAAGTGAAAGAAACGCGTTGGGAGTTGTATGATGTCTGCTTGGAGGATAAAGCATTAGGACAGCCAGGAAGGCTTATAAGTATTTGCTCCATGTCTGAAGTAAAAAGGTTTGATGAAACATAAACAAGCCCGCCATGTGGTGAGACTATTCCATTTTATCAATGATCATATGAATTGAAGTGACATTATATTAGTGAATGGTATTGTATATCACCAATTTTCCTCGTAAGACTGAAATCTCCAAGATAGTGTGGAGGGCGGTTCCCTGCAATAACTGACTTGGAAGTTTATAGGGTACTAGGCAATTAGCCTGACCTAAGAGGAAGCTTTTTGAGTGCGTCGTGCCTGATTCTTTTGGTCCAATTGAGCTTGGTGGCCAAAAGAACGGGCAATACATTTTATATTTTCACGTTTTTATTGATTCTATATCATTTTAGAAAAACACTATTAAAAGTTACATTTTAAATTCTCTTTT
Organism: Anomaloglossus baeobatrachus; assembly: GCF_048569485.1. NCBI lineage: Eukaryota > Metazoa > Chordata > Amphibia > Anura > Aromobatidae > Anomaloglossus > Anomaloglossus baeobatrachus. The sequence continues at coordinate 308,158,753 of NC_134354.1, forward strand.
CATGTTATAACATGAACAATCCACTCCTGCTATAAAAGGCAATTGACAATAGGAGGGTTAATTTTTGAGTATCGTGCTAATATACTATACAACTTAAATATCTAAAATGGCTGGCTTTCTGTCTACAGAGATGGATACTAAACTATGGGCGAATGAAGCCAAGGATGTTTTTTCAGAGAAAGTCTTGGTGCAAAAAAAGTATACACCTTCCCTTGATGGGGCGTTTAAAGATTTAACAAAAATTTACAAAGATAGGATAGTCTCCTGGTGGGAGGTGAGGTCCTTAGAGAGCTATATAAAAGACAACATCGTTCCCAGACATCTGAGAGTCATGGTACAACCGGGCTTCAGATATAAAAATTCTGATATAGGAGCAAAATGGGAAAAAGAGGCCACAGAATGCTCACTTAGATTTATGAAAATCTTATTGGATGAGGAAAAGAGAAATTTGTCTACACTAGAAAATTCTCTAAAAGATCAAATAGAGATTACACGGAAATTTTCTGGGGAAAGTGAGTATTCAAACAAAGAAATTGTACTACAGGGAGTAGTGGAGAAGTTCCAGTACCACCTGAAAGAAAAGAAGCATAGGTTCTATGTACGAGATCTTAAGGATTTTAGGGATAATAAGGCCTATGTATATTCACATTATAAAGCCCCAAGAAATAGTGAGACAGATTTATCCTCAACAGAGGGAGAACTATCTGACTCAGAGAGCAAAGGAAACAGCTATAGACCCATGCAACAATTCAGAAATTTTAGAGGGAGAGGGCGAGCAAGTAATAGAGGAAATTCATATGCATCAACTAATACAAGGGGAGGTTTTTTAGATCATCAACACAATCTGAGAAGCCGACAGAATCAGATGAGTTGATGTCTAGGAAGGCTCCTCAAATTATTAATCTATCATCTAAAATTTTGAGTGACTTTGAAACCTCTGTTTTAAACAAAGGTCTATCTTTTATACCAACAACTGACTTTGATGAGTTCAACACTGTAAAGGATTTACACCTCTTTGCAAGGAGACTTAAGTGGAAAAAGCATTTCACCATCAATGATAAAAGAATGTGTAGTGATTTGGGAATTCCTGATGAACTGCTACAGGATGTAAGAGTATTATACCACCTAAATGATATTAACCCCAATGAACAGGGTGAGGGACCCTTCACGTCCTTGAAAAATAAGAGCACGAGAATGCCCCCCACACAAACTGAGGTAGATGTTGTGGACGTTTTCACGAATCTGGTCACGGAAGAAATAAGGCGAGGAGTTAAAAATAATAAAAGTAAACATAATTTAACCAAAATGGAAATGATGAGCCTTCGGAACCTTGAAAATGATGGTAACTTAACCATCAAGCCCTCTGACAAAGGAGGAAACACGGTTCTTATGGATACGGACAAATACAGGGAAATGTGTATGAGCATTTTGGATGATGAAGGTTGCTATCGAAGGTTGGAGAAAAGTCCATGCCCCGAATTTGTTTGTGAACTAAAACAAATTCTGGACGATGCTTTGGCTGTCAATTTGATTGACAAAAGTGAGTATGAGTTTTTGTTTCCGAAATTCCCGAAAATGGCAACCTTCTATTCATTGCCAAAGGTTCATAAAGGCCTAAATCCATTGAAAGGCCGGCCTATTGTGTCCGGAATAGGCAGCCTGACGGAAAATCTAAGTATATATGTGGATCGAATTCTTAGGCCATTTGTGATTTCCCTCAATTCGTACCTCAGGGATACTACAGATTTTTTGAGACAAATTGAGGATATCTTTTTGGAGGAGGGCATGCTGCTTTGCAGCATAGATGTTGAGGCCCTCTATTCCTCAATACCACACAATAAAGGCCTTGAGGCGACAAGGTATTTTTTGAACTGGCGGGGAAATCACTTACGGAGACACAATGATTTTGTAATGAAGGCTCTAGAGTTTTGCTTGACCAGAAATGTGTTTGTTTTTGGGGGGAAGTACTTCCACCAGCTCAGGGGCACCGCGATGGGGAGTTGCTGTGCCCCATCGTATGCAAATCTGCTCCTGGGCTGGTGGGAGGAAACTATTATTTTTGGAGGTGAGACGGACACAGAAGACATAGTCCTCTGGGTCCGTTTCATCGATGACATTTTTATTATTTGGAAGGGGGATCAGGGTGGCCTGGAGCAGTTTGTACGAAAATTGAATCACAATAGCATTGGCCTCACTTTTACATATGAGGTGAGTGATCAGAAGCTGGCCTTCTTGGACATCTTGGTCGAAAAAGGTCAGGATGGGAGACTAAGAACTAGTACCTTTCGGAAAGAGACATCATCGAATTCCCTATTGCGATGGGAGAGTGCTCATCCCTACGTACATAAGAAAGGGATACCTAAGAGCCAATTTATTAGAATGAGAAGAAACTGTTCGGATAATGAGCAGTTTCTGAAACAGTCTAAGGATTTGGAAATAAGATTGGATGAGAGGGGGTACCCCAAAAAAATGGTCAAAGAGGCATTTGAAAATGTCAGAGAGATGGATCGCACGGCGATGTTGACTCCCACACCAAAAGATTTGCAAATTTCAGAATTGACACGATTTGTGACTACCTATAACAATGGTTCTACACACTTGAAAGAAATAATAGGTAGATTTTGGCCTATTTTGAAAATGGATGAAACCATTGGACAGCTAATATCTGATGGCCCAGCAATAACATTTAAGAGAGCTCGATCCTTGAAGGATAGACTAGTACATAGTCACTTTAAGGATGTGGGATCTAGAACACAATCCAGCATAAAAGGATGCTACAAGTGTCATAATTGCAGCATGTGCAGTATGATGGAGGAGGGTAAGAACTTTGTGGATCCCAATACTAACAAGAGCTATCAAATTAGATCATTGATTACATGCAGGACAAAAGGGGTCATTTATAGGATTAGATGTTGTTGTGGAAAGTATTATGTGGGAAAAACAGTTAGGGAGCTGAGGAAAAGAGCGGGTGAGCATAGACGAGACATTATCAATAAAAGAGACACTAGTGTGGCACGGCATGTAAATATGATACATAATGGGGATTTAAAATCCATTACAGTAATGGGTATCGACCATATAGATCCTCCATTGAGGGGTGGAAATTGGGATAATTTGCTGTTGAAGAAAGAGTCCTTTTGGATATTTAGATTACATACAGTCACACCGTATGGTCTAAACGAACAATTATCTTTTGCTCCTTTTCTCTGTGCACAATAGGTTTGAGGGTAAGTGTAGGAGGGACAGCCATCGTTGAGCGGGGGCGCCATATGCGTAGGAACTAGGGTGCCAACCTCCGCAGGCTAGGAAGGGTCATTCTATGAGCGTGAGGCCTGAAACTAGCGGGCACGCTTGGTGGTGGGTACTGTCCCTTTTAGTTTGTTTAACAAATGTGAACCTCAACAATATAGACCAATTCTCCATCTGAAAGGAAGGAGGAAAATGGTTAAAATCTCTAGGGCTCCTCTGGAAATGATTTCTTTAACAACACTTTTTCTAAAGAGTATTTACAGTTTTTCTATGATCTTCGATTCTGGATAAATAGGTGAAAAAACTGAACTTTGGTGTGGGTTCAATAATCGTGGTGTGTTCCTCTTTCTGGCATAACTGCCGTGATTTGGGATGAGAGAGCCGATACATATGCTCTATGGAAATGCTTTTGTTTATCTGTGGGGAGGCTAAGGTCTTAATAAAAAATCTATATTAAATCTTTGACATTGACGATCTAACATAAGGGCAGAATTAATAATAAATACAATAGGCTGTGGAAAAACAAACTATGGAGGCCGTATTTAGTATCATAATATTTAAATAAAGAGGAAGATATGCTACCATTTAAAATTGATACCATTACTGACGGGATGAAGCTGATATGCTTCACAGTAAAGTAGGCAGTGATATTTGGATGATCGCTGTCAAAAATAGGGAAAGGATAAAAATCGGCGCTATTCTCTCCCTTATCGATTAAGGCAGTCTGCATAGGAGGCATAGCGCCGACGGAGAGAACAGATTGAACATGTGGAACGCAGGCGTGCGTTCCACAACACTTCCTCATTCAGAAGGGGCGTTCTCATCATTCACGTGATGCGGACGGGATGTCCGATCACGTGACCCTTCCCCACTGACTGCGATGCAATGGGCATGCGCAGCATGTATAAAATGGCGGCGCCCATAGCGCTCAGCGCGGCGCAGTATGATTATGAATGTCTATGGACACAGGATGGTGAGTAGATTGATTATGAAATGAAACGGGCTAAAATAACTTATTGTATGTGGAAGAAGAAGTATTAAAGCTTCTCTGCTTTGATTACAGTCCGCTGTGGGCATTAACTATTGAAAAAGACCACTAAGCTAAAGTGAATGGTGGCATTTTGGACGTGCAGAGTCTGACCAACACAGACTCCCCTGACGATTTTAAAGTGAAAGAAACGCGTTGGGAGTTGTATGATGTCTGCTTGGAGGATAAAGCATTAGGACAGCCAGGAAGGCTTATAAGTATTTGCTCCATGTCTGAAGTAAAAAGGTTTGATGAAACATAAACAAGCCCGCCATGTGGTGAGACTATTCCATTTTATCAATGATCATATGAATTGAAGTGACATTATATTAGTGAATGGTATTGTATATCACCAATTTTCCTCGTAAGACTGAAATCTCCAAGATAGTGTGGAGGGCGGTTCCCTGCAATAACTGACTTGGAAGTTTATAGGGTACTAGGCAATTAACCTGACCTAAGAGGAAGCTTTTTGAGTGCGTCGTGCCTGATTCTTTTGGTCCAATTGAGCTTGGTGGCCAAAAGAACGGGCAATACATTTTATATTTTCACGTTTTTATTGATTCTATATCATTTTAGAAAAACACTATTAAAAGTTACATTTTAAATTCTCTTTTCATGTTATAACATGAACAATCCACTCCTGCTATAAAAGGCAATTGACAATAGGAGGGTTAATTTTTGAGTATCGTGCTAATATACTACATGTCTAATATTGGTGTGACATCATGAAATTTGGGCTTCGGGCCAACGGATAATACACAGCTAGCCCTAACCCCATTATTACCCAGCGAGCCACCCAGCATCAGGGCAGCTGGAAGAGTTGGATACAGCACCAGAAGATAGCGCTTCTATGAAAGCACCATTTTCTGGGGTGGCTGTGGACTGCAATTCACAGCAGGGGTGCCAAGAAAGTTTAAGCACCCTATGCTGCAGATTCCAATCCCCAGCTGCCTAGTTGTACCTGGCTGGACACAAAAATTGGGCGAAGGCCATGTCATTTTTTTTTTAATTATTTCATGAAATTCATGAAATAATTAAAAAAAAAGGGCTTGTTTTGCATATTTTCCCAGGGGGCCTTGTTCTAGTGTCACTGCGTTGAGAAACACATAATGGTGTCTCCGCGGTGTTGGATGTTGATCTCCCCGAGGTCAACCATCCTTACCTATGTAGTCTTCTACTACGCATTGCTCCCACCAGCCAGTTTCCTACTCCACACTGATGAGGGGCAAATACCCCGAAACAGCTGTCTGTAGATGGATACCATGTTTTGGTATAGGCGGTTTCCTTGACTGGAGACTGCCCTTCCCATGGTTATTCCTTCCTGGTGAAAAACCTGGCTAGTTTCCTGCCAGCGTTGAGAAACATGTGATGGTGTCTCCGCGGCATTCTTGTTTAGCATACAAAAACATGGCGAAACCCACGTAATTTTTTTTGGGGGGGGGGCAAAAAACTCCTGCATACAGTCCTGGATGGAGTATGCTGAGCCTTGTAGTTCTGCAGCTGCTGTCTGCTGTCTGTCTGTATGCAGGAGAGCAGACAGCAGCTGCAGAACTACAAGGCTCAGCATGCTTCATCCAGGACTGTATGCTGGAGGGAGAGACAGGGGGAGCAGAACTAAAAGGCTCAGCATGCTCCATTCACTAGTGTATGTGTGGCGCTCTGGCCTAGCCAGGTCATAACAGATAACACACAAACACCCCACCCCCACTAGACAGGGACACCAGCCAAACACAAAATCCTTGTTGCCTCCCTCCAAGGTCTGATGTCCACACCAGGTGGGGTGGAGCTAAGCAGTTGGCTCCACCCACCGAGGAGTTCACAGGCTTGGAGGTGGGAAAAAGTGAGAGAAGAGCAGTGGAGTTTGAAGTGAGAGGAACAAGCACTTGGGTGTCTGGGTTTGTAGCCAGGGCACTGACAGCAAGGTTGGCAGACGGTGGTGGCCGTCTGCAGGAGTGGTGGAGCAACGCGGAACCGTAGGACCGGGGACGGGCGACGGCCCGCCGGTACCGAACGGGGAGCGAAGTGAAGCCAGCACACACAGGCAGGGCCATCGGACCCCGACCAGACTTGGAGCCGCCGACAATAGTCAGATCAGAATGTGACTGGAACCCCAGGGGTTTCACAACAGCAAAAGTCCCGATTGAAGGCAACCGCCCACACCGTGAGGGTATACAGCTACCGCCTAAGGCTAGAGACCCAAGGGCCAGCGCCTGTGGGCAAACGGGCTCCTCCGGTACCCATACACCGGGGAGCGGACTACCGTTGGGAATCCATAGTAGTCAGAAAGAGAACATCTAGGTGCAGGGAAAGACAGCAGCCATCACCTGTTCGGGGAGAAGCACTGCAGCCGGCTGCGGGACCCGTCCATCCAGCCGTTTGGTTTACCGAGGACTTTGTACCTTTCTTGCTGAGTGAGTACACCCGTGCCATCCGGCACCGCGCCGCACTGTCCCTGCAACCCTGCACCTCACCAACCCTGCCTCCCCGTCACAACATCATCGGGCCCCGGGACCACCGACCCCTACCCACGGAGGGGGAAAACAACATCCCAGCTGCTCCCTACCATTGCTCCCGGGATCCCCGTTACCAGCAGCGGTGGTGCCCATCTTCACCATGACCCGTGGGAGGCGTCACGGACTAAATTACCCAAACCAACCACCCCTTTCACTCACGGGTGAGGAGCGCCGCTCGAATCCCCGGATCTGGCCCACCGCTCGAGCCACCGAGCAGTCATCGCAGCAGCGCAGGACCCGCGCGTTAGCAAGCGCAGCGCAGTGGCGTCCTCCCCGCCCGCGATATGCAGGAGAGCAGACAGCAGCTGCAGAACGACAAGGCTCAGCATACTCCATCCAGGACTAGTAAAGGGAATGAAGGTTTTACCCAGCTCACCTGCTTGATAGGAGACCGCAGCCTGTGGACCGTGCAAGGAAAAAGTCGGCAAATTCTTTGGCAATGATGAAGAGAAGTTCCAGCAACTAAGGCCTCCGTCTAAACTAAAGACCCACGGTTGAATTTGATCAAGATTTTGTGACGAAATGGAATGCGACTTTGTCCGAATGTTCAAAAAAACTCATGCAACTGATTATTGAACAAGAACAAAATAAAATATTGGATTTGGAAAATAAAGTTGGTACAATCGAGTCTTCTCTTGTACAATATGCCAATTCTGACTCTTATAAAAATATGAGAGAACAAATTAACATCAAAATCAATAATTTGGAGGACACAATCACGGAACTTAAAGAGAAAAAATTCATCAGAGACTCCAAAGATTACGAGTAGAGATGAGCGAACCGGTCCGGGTTCAGCTCGAGGTCGGTTCGCCGAACGGAGGTCCCGTTTAGAGTTCGGTTCGTCGAACGTTCGACGAACCGAACTCGAACCGCATAGGAAACAATGGCAGGCAATCACAAACACATAAAAACACCTAGAAAACACCCTCTAAGGTGTCCAAAAGGTGACAAACAACTCACAACACAACACAAACACATGGGAAAGTGACAAGGACATATACTCATGTGAAAACAAAAGAGCTGGACAAGGAAAAAGAGGAGGACACACAGATATAGGCATGGCACGCCCTTCTAAAATCATGTAAAACACCGCAAGGTGACTCCAAGCGGAGTCTCCCTTTTTTTCCAAAAATTGGGCCCCACACACACCCACCCATTCAGTGGCAGCAGTTGTGCCCCAGTTGTACACTTCACAGCTAGATTTGCATCAAGCACATTCAAAAATACGCCATAATTAACCGTCCCCAGCATGACACCGGGGTAGGTAGATAAAGTCTTTCCTGATCCCAGTTCTGTTCATCTTGGCTCCTTTTTAAAAACACAGCAAGCAAGGGTTACTCCAAGCGGAGTCTCCCTTTTTTTCCAAAAATTGGGCCCCAAACACACCCACCCATTCAGTGGCAGTAGTTGTGCCCCAGTTGTACACTTCACAGCTAGATTTGCATCAAGCACATTCAAAAATACGCCATAATTAACCGTCCCCAGCATGACACCGGGGTAGGTAGATAAAGTCTTTGCTGAACCATGACTTGTTCATCTTGGCTCCTTTTAAAAAAACACAGCAATCAAGGGTTACTCCAAGCGGAGTCTCCCTTTTTTTTTCCAAAAATTGGGCCCCACACACACCCACCCATTCAGTGGCAGCAGTTGTGCCCCAGTTGTACACTTCACAGCTAGATTTGCATCAAGCACATTCAAAAATACGCCATAATTAACCGTCCCCAGCATGACACCGGGGTAGGTAGATAAAGTCTTTGCTGAACCATGACTTGTTCATCTTGGCTCCTTTTAAAAAAACACAGCAATCAAGGGTTACTCCAAGCGGAGTCTCCCTTTTTTTCCAAAAATTGGGCCCCAAACACACCCACCCATTCAGTGGCAGCAGTTGTGCCCCAGTTGTACACTTCACAGCTAGATTTGCATCAAGCACATTCAAAAATACGCCATAATTAACCGTCCCCAGCATGACACCGGGGCAGGTAGATAAAGTCTTTGCTGAACCATGACTTGTTCATCTTGGCTCCTTTTAAAAAAACACAGCAATCAAGGGTTACTCCAAGCGGAGTCTCCCTTTTTTTCCAAAAATTGGGCCCCACACACACCCACCCATTCAGTGGCAGCAGTTGTGCCCCAGTTGTACACTTCACAGCTAGATTTGCATCAAGCACATTCAAAAATACGCCATAATTAACCGTCCCCAGCATGACACCGGGGTAGGTAGATAAAGTCTTTGCTGAACCATGACTTGTTCATCTTGGCTCCTTTTAAAAAAACACAGCAATCAAGGGTTACTCCAAGCGGAGTCTCCCTTTTTTTCCAAAAATTGGACCCCAAACACACCCACCCATTCAGTGGCAGCAGTTGTGCCCCAGTTGTACACTTCACAGCTAGATTTGCATCAAGCACATTCAAAAATACGCCATAATTAACCGTCCCCAGCATGACACCGGGGTAGGTAGATAAAGTCTTTGCTGAACCATGACTTGTTCATCTTGGCTCCTTTTAAAAAAACACAGCAATCAAGGGTTACTCCAAGCGGAGTCTCCCTTTTTTTCCAAAAATTGGGCCCCACACACACCCACCCATTCAGTGGCAGCAGTTGTGCCCCAGTTGTACACTTCACAGCTAGATTTGCATCAAGCACATTCAAAAATACGCCATAATTAACCGTCCCCAGCATGACACCGGGGTAGGTAGATAAAGTCTTTGCTGAACCATGACTTGTTCATCTTGGCTCCTTTTAAAAAAACACAGCAATCAAGGGTTACTCCAAGCGGAGTCTCCCTTTTTTTTCCAAAAATTGGGCCCCAAACACACCCACCCATTCAGTGGCAGCAGTTGTGCCCCAGTTGTACACTTCACAGCTAGATTTGCATCAAGCACATTCAAAAATACGCCATAATTAACCGTCCCCAGCATGACACCGGGGTAGGTAGATAAAGTCTTTGCTGAACCATGACTTGTTCATCTTGGCTCCTTTTAAAAAAACACAGCAATCAAGGATTACTCCAAGGGGGGTCTCCCTTTTTTTCCAAAAATTGGGCCCCACACACACCCACCCATTCAGTGGCAGCAGTTGTGCCCCAGTTGTACACTTCACAGCTAGATTTGCATCAAGCACATTCAAAAATACGCCATAATTAACCGTCCCCAGCATGACACCGGGGTAGGTAGATAAAGTCTTTGCTGAACCATGACTTGTTCATCTTGGCTCCTTTTAAAAAAACACAGCAATCAAGGGTTACTCCAAGTGGAGTCTTCCTTTTTTTCCAAAAATTGGGCCCCAAACACACCCACCCATTCAGTGGCAGCAGTTGTGCCCCAGGTGTACACTTCACAGCTAGATTTGCATCAAGCACATTCAAAAATACGCCATAATTAACCGTCCCCAGCATGACACCGGGGTAGGTAGATAAAGTCTTTGCTGAACCATGACTTGTTCATCTTGGCTCCTTTTAAAAAAACACAGCAATCAAGGGTTACTCCAAGCGGAGTCTCCCTTTTTTTCCAAAAATTGGGCCCCAAACACACCCACCCATTCAGTGGCAGCAGTTGTGCCCCAGTTGTACACTTCACAGCTAGATTTGCATCAAGCACATTCAAAAATACGCCATAATTAACCGTCTCCATCATGACACCGGGGTAGGTAGATAAAGTCTTTCCTGATCCCAGCTCTGTTCATCTTGGCTCCTTTTTAAAAACACAGCAAGCAAGGGTTACTCCAAGCGGAGTCTCCCTTTTTTTCCAAAAATTGGGCCCCACACACACCCACCCATTCAGTGGCAGCAGTTGTGCCCCAGTTGTACACTTCACAGCTAGATTTGCATCAAGCACATTCAAAAATACGCCATAATTAACCGTCCCCAGCATGACACCGGGGTAGGTAGATAAAGTCTTTGCTGAACCATGACTTGTTCATCTTGGCTCCTTTTAAAAACAATGTAAGGAAGGGTTACTCCAAGCGGAGTCTCCCTTTTTTTCCAAAAATTGGGCCCCACACACACCCACCCATTCAGTGGCAGCAGTTGTGCCCCGGTTGTACACTTCACAGCTAGATTTGCATCAAGCACATTCAAAAATACGCCATAATTAACCATCCCCAGCATGACACCGGGGTAGGTAGATAAAGTCTTTCCTGATCCCAGCTCTGTTCATCTTGGCTCCTTTTTAAAAACACAGCAAGCAAGGGTTACTCCAAGCGGAGTCTCCCTTTTTTTCCAAAAATTGGGCCCCACACACACCCACCCATTCAGTGGCAGCAGTTGTGCCCCAGTTGTACACTTCACAGCTAGATTTGCATCAAGCACATTAAAAAATACGCCATAATTAACCGTCCCCAGCATGACACCGGGGTAGGTAGATAAAGTCTTTGCTGAACCATGACTTGTTCATCTTGGCTCCTTTTAAAAACAATGTAAGCAAGGGTTACTCCAAGCGGAGTCTCCCTTTTTTTCCAAAAATTGGGCCCCACACACACCCACCCATTCAGTGGCAGCAGTTGTGCCCCAGTTGTACACTTCACAGCTAGATTTGCATCAAGCACATTCAAAAATACGCCATAATTAACCGTCCCCAGCATGACACCGGGGTAGGTAGATAAAGTCTTTGCTGAACCATGACTTGTTCATCTTGGCTCCTTTTAAAAAAACACAGCAATCAAGGGTTACTCCAAGCGGAGTCTCCCTTTTTTTTCCAAAAATTGGGCCCCACACTCACCCACCCATTCAGTGGCAGCAGTTGTGCCCCAGTTGTACACTTCACAGCTAGATTTGCATCAAGCACATTCAAAAATACGCCATAATTAACCGTCCCCAGCATGACACCGGGGTAGGTAGATAAAGTCTTTGCTGAACCATGACTTGTTCATCTTGGCTCCTTTTAAAAACAATGTAAGCAAGGATTACTCCAAGCGGAGTCTCCCTTTTTTTCCAAAAATTGGGCCCCACACACACCCACCCATTCAGTGGCAGCAGTTGTGCCCGAGTTGTACACTTCACAGCTAGATTTGCATCAAGCACATTCAAAAATACGCCATAATTAACCATCCCCAGCATGACACCGGGGTAGGTAGATAAAGTCTTTCCTGATCCCAGCTCTGTTCATCTTGGCTCCTTTTTAAAAACAAAGCAAGCAAGGGTTACTCCAAGCGGAGTCTCCCTTTTTTTCCAAAAATTGGGCCCCACACACACCCACCCATTCAGTGGCAGCAGTTGTGCCCCAGTTGTACACTTCACAGCTAGATTTGCATCAAGCACATTAAAAAATATGCCATAATTAACCATCCCCAGCATGACACCGGGGTAGGTAGATAAAGTCTTTGCTGAACAATGACTTGTTCATCTTGGCTCCTTTTAAAACAATGTAAGCAAGGGTTACTCCAAGCGGAGTCTCCCTTTTTTTCCAAAAATTGGGCCCCACACACACCCACCCATTCAGTGGCAGCAGTTGTGCCCCAGTTGTACACTTCACAGCTAGATTTGCATCAAGCACATTCAAAAATACGCCATAATTAACCGTCCCCAGCATGACACCGGGGTAGGTAGATAAAGTCTTTGCTGAACCATGACTTGTTCATCTTGTCTCCTTTTAAAAAAACACAGCAATCAAGGGTTACTCCAAGCGGAGTCTACAATTTTTTCCAAAAATTGTGCCCCAAACACACCCACCCATTCAGTGGCAGCAGTTGTGCCCCAGTTGTACACTTCACAGCTAGATTTGCATCAAGCACATTCAAAAATACGCCATAATTAACCGTCCCCAGCATGACACCGGGGTAGGTAGATAAAGTCTTTGCTGAACCATGACTTGTTCATCTTGGCTCCTTTTAAAAAAACACAGCAATCAAGGATTACTCCAAGGGGGGTCTCCCTTTTTTTCCAAAAATTGGGCCCCACACACACCCACCCATTCAGTGGCAGCAGTTGTGCCCCAGTTGTACACTTCACAGCTAGATTTGCATCAAGCACATTCAAAAATACGCCATAATTAACCGTCCCCAGCATGACACCGGGGTAGGTAGATAAAGTCTTTGTTGAACCATGACTTGTTCATCTTGGCTCCTTTTAAAAAAACACAGCAATCAAGGGTTACTCCAAGCGGAGTCTTCCTTTTTTACCAAAAATTGGGCCCCAAACACACCCACCCATGCAGTGGCAGCAGTTGTGCCCCAGGTGTACACTTCACAGCTAGATTTGCATCAAGCACATTCAAAAATACGCCATAATTAACCGTCCCCAGCATGACACCGGGGTAGGTAGATAAAGTCTTTGCTGAACCATGACTTGTTCATCTTGGCTCCTTTTAAAAAAACACAGCAATCAAGGGTTACTCCAAGCGGAGTCTCCCTTTTTTTCCAAAAATTGGGCCCCAAACACACCCACCCATTCAGTGGCAGCAGTTGTGCCCCAGTTGTACACTTCACAGCTAGATTTGCATCAAGCACATTCAAAAATACGCCATAATTAACCGTCTCCATCATGACACCGGGGTAGGTAGATAAAGTCTTTCCTGATCCCAGCTCTGTTCATCTTGGCTCCTTTTTAAAAACACAGCAAGCAAGGGTTACTCCAAGCGGAGTCTCCCTTTTTTTCCAAAAATTGGGCCCCACACACACCCACCCATTCAGTGGCAGCAGTTGTGCCCCAGTTGTACACTTCACAGCTAGATTTGCATCAAGCACATTCAAAAATACGCCATAATTAACCGTCCCCAGCATGACACCGGGGTAGGTAGATAAAGTCTTTGCTGAACCATGACTTGTTCATCTTGGCTCCTTTTAAAAACAATGTAAGCAAGGGTTACTCCAAGCGGAGTCTCCCTTTTTTTCCAAAAATTGGGCCCCAAACACACCCACCCATTCAGTGGCAGCACTTGTGCCCCAGTTGTACACTTCACAGCTAGTTTTGTATCAAGCACATTCAAAAATACGCCATAATTAACCGTCTCCAGCATGACACCGGGGTAGGTAGATAAAGTCTTTCCTGATCCCAGCTCTGTTCATCTTGGCTCCTTTTTAAAAACACAGCAAGCAAGGGTTACTCCAAGCGGAGTCTCCCTTTTTTTCCAAAAATTGGGCCTCACACACACCCACCCATTCAGTGGCAGCAGTTGTGCCCCAGTTGTACACTTCACAGCTAGATTTGCATCAAGCACATTCAAAAATACGCCATAATTAACCGTCCCCAGCATGACACTGGGGTAGGTAGATAAAGTCTTTGCTAAACCATGACTTGTTCATCTTGGCTCCTTTTAAAAAAACACAGCAATCAAGAGTTACTCCAAGCGGAGTCTCCCTTTTTTTCCAAAAATTGGGCCCCACACACACCCACCCATTCAGTGGCAGCAGTTGTGCCCCAGTTGTACACTTCACAGCTAGATTTGCATCAAGCACATTCAAAAATACGCCATAATTAACCGTCCCCAGCATGACACCGGGGTAGGTAGATAAAGTCTTTGCTGAACCATGACTTATTCATCTTGGATCCTTTTAAAAAAACACAGCAATCAAGGGTTACTCCAAGCGGAGTCTCCTTTTTTTTCCAAAAATTGGGCCCCACACACACCCACCCATTCAGTGGCAGCAGTTGTGCCCCAGTTGTACACTTCACAGCTAGATTTGCATCAAGCACATTCAAAAATACGCCATAATTAACCGTCCCCAGCATGACACCAGGGTAGGTAGATAAAGTCTTTCCTGATCCCAGCTCTGTTCATCTTGGCTCCTTTTTAAAAACACAGCAAGCAAGGGTTACTCCAAGCGGAGTCTCCCTTTTTTTCCAAAAATTGGGCCCCAAACACACCCACCCATTCAGTGGCAGCAGTTGTGCCCCAGTTGTACACTTCACAGCTAGATTTGCATCAAGCACATTCAAAAATACGCCATAATTAACCGTCCCCAGCATGACACCGGGGTAGGTAGATAAAGTCTTTGCTGAACCATGACTTGTTCATCTTGGCTCCTTTTAAAAAAACACAGCAATAAAGGGTTACTCCAAGCGGAGTCTCCCTTTTTTTCCAAAAATTGGGCCTCACACACACCCACCCATTCAGTGGCAGCAGTTGTGCCCGAGTTGTACACTTCACAGCTAGATTTGCATCAAGCACATTCAAAAATACGCCATAATTAACCGTCCCCAGCATGACACTGGGGTAGGTAGATAAAGTCTTTGCTAAACCATGACTTGTTCATCTTGGCTCCTTTTAAAAAAACACAGCAATCAAGAGTTACTCCAAGCGGAGTCTCCCTTTTTTTTCCAAAAATTGGGCCCCACACACACCCACCCATTCAGTGGCAGCAGTTGTGCCCCAGTTGTACACTTCACAGCTAGATTTGCATCAAGCACATTCAAAAATACGCCATAATTAACCGTCCCCAGCATGACACCGGGGTAGGTAGATAAAGTCTTTGCTGAACCATGACTTGTTCATCTTGGCTCCTTTTAAAAACAATGTAAGCAAGGGTTACTCCAAGCGGAGTCTCCCTTTTTTTCCAAAAATTGGGCCACACAGACACCCCATCAGTGGCAGCACTTGTGCCCTAGTTGCAAACAGGATGTTTTGATTTGCATCAAGCACATTCCAAATCCACAAGCATTTACTCTCCCCAGGATGACACAGGGGTAGTAAATTCCTTGTGGATCCATGACTTGTTCATTTTGATGAACGTCAGTCTGTCCACATTGTCCTTGGACAGACGCGTGCGCTTATCTGTCAGCACACACCCAGCAGCACTGAAGACACGATGTCGTGACAGTGGGGCAGTGCGGCCTGGAGCCTTGGGGGTTTTGCCTTGCAGCATGGGTGCTGTGAGGCGCCAGGTCGCCTGCCTTGCTGGTGCTTTGTCGCTGCGGCAGTGGTTGGTGCACAGTGCCGCACCATAAAGGCTTTAGATTAGGGACCCACTCAAGAGGATCGCCGTGACGTGGCAGTGGGCTTAATACAGTCTGATCAGAATGGTAACTAAGAACCTCATGTTCTATTTAAATTTTTGCCTAGCGGCTTTTAGATCAATGTATTTTTGGGATGTGCGATCCATGTCTTTTTCTCCATGGCTTGTTATATAACAGTCTATCCCCCTCTGTTTTTTGCTTGGATCTGCATTCCCCCATTTGGCACAGGTGTTTTTAATCAGCAGGAGACTGCAAGAGGGGTCAGCCTTTTTTGCTCCCAGTTTACACATGGGAGCCGGTGGGAGGTGAGTGCGCAGCTTCTCTCACTGTGTGTTGGTGCTGTGCAGTGGCCGCTGTTGTGGTGATGTCGTGACAGTGGGGCAGTGCGGCCTGGAGCCTTGGGGGTTTTGCCTTGCAGCATGGGTGCTGTGAGGCGCCAGGTCGCCTGCCTTGCTGGTGCTTTGTCGCTGCGGCAGTGGTTGGTGCACAGTGCCGCACCATAAAGGCTTTAGATTAGGGACCCATTCAAGAGGTTCGCCGTGACGTGGCAGTGGGCTTAATACAGTCTGATCAGAATGGTAACTAAGAACCTCATGTTCTATTTAAATTTTTGCCTAGCAGCTTTTAGATCAATGTATTTTTGGGATGTGCGATCCATGTCTTTTTCTCCATGGCTTGTTATATAACAGTCTATCCCCCTCTGTTTTTTGCTTGGATCTGCACTCCCCCCATTTGGCACAGGTGTTTTTAATCAGCAGGAGACTGCAAGAGGGGTCAGCCTTTTTTGCTCCCAGTTTACACATGGGAGCCGGTGGGAGGTGAGTGCGCAGCTTCTCTCACTGTGTGTTGGTGCTGTGCAGTGGCTGCTGTTGTGGTGATGTCGTGACAGTGGGGCAGTGCGGCCTGGAGCCTTGGGGATTTTGCCTTGCAGCATGGGTGCTGTGAGGCGCCAGGTCGCCTGCCTTGCTGGTGCTTTGTCGCTGCGGCAGTGGTTGGTGCACAGTGCCGCACCATAAAGGCTTTAGATTAGGGACCCACTCAAGAGGTTCGCCGTGACGTGGCAGTGGGCTTAATACAGTCTGATCAGAATGGTAACTAAGAACCTCATGTTCTATTTAAATTTTTGCCTAGCGGCTTTTAGATCAATGTATTTTTGGGATGTGCGATCCATGTCTTTTTCTCCATGGCTTGTTATATAGCTTCTGCTGATACTCCTGCATACGTGCGTCCCTTTCTATGGCTGGAATTATGTCACAAAATTTGGACTTGTACCGGGGATCTAATAGTGTGGCAAGCCAGTAGTCATCATCACTTCTAATTTTGACAATACGAGGGTTATGTTGGAGGAAGTGAAGCAAGAAGGCGCTCATGTGTCTTGCGCGGCCATGCGGACCAAGTCCACGCTGTGTTTGTGGCATAGAGGTGCTAACCGTTCTTTCTTCCTCTGACATCTCCCCCCAACCTCTTTCATCTGAAATTTGACCAAGGTCTCCCTCATCCGCTGAGTCTTCCATGTCCATGGACAGTTCATCCTCCATTTCTTCATGTTCTCCTGCACCTTCCTCAACATCTCGCCTGCTACCATGCGCCCTTGTTGATCCCTGTCCCCCATGGTCCCATGCCTGCCGCCTTGGTGATGATGAACGTCTGGACCTTGGTGATGTTGTTGTGTCTTGCGCATATGAATCCTCCTGTAGTTCATCCCCTTCCTGTTGTCCCACCCCCTGACTCCGAATAGTGTTTAGCGTGTGCTCCAGCATGTAAATGACTGGAATTGTCATGCTGATAATGGCATTGTCAGCGCTAAACATATTCGTCGCCATGTCGAAACTCTGCAGAAGGGTGCATAGGTCCTTGATCTGAGACCACTCCATCAGGGTGATCTTCCCCACCTCTGCATCTCGTTGGCCCAGGCTATACATCATGACGTATTGCACCAGGGCTCGACGGTGCTGCCACAGTCGCTGTAACATGTGGAGAGTCGAATTCCAGCGTGTCGGCACATCGCATTTCAGGCGATGAACCGGCAGGCCGAAAGACTTCTGGAGCGATGCAAGTCGCTCAGCTGCGGCGGTTGAACGGCGGAAGTGAGAAGACAACTTTCGTGCCCTGGTCAGAAGGCCATCTAGGCAGGGATAGTGTGTTAAGAATTGCTGGACAACAAGGTTCAACACGTGAGCCATACAAGGCACGTGTGTCACCTTGCCCAGGCGAAGGGCCGCACCCAGGTTTGCAGCATTGTCGCACACGGCCTTACCAGGCTGCAGGTTGAGTGGAGACAACCATTTATTAAACTCGGACCGCAGAGCTGACCACAACTCCTCAGCTGTGTGACTCTTATTCCCAAGACATGTCAAGCTAAAGACCGCCTGATGCCGTTGCGCTCTGCTGCCAGCATAGTAATGAGGGGTGCGTGATTCCTTCTGCGCAGTGAGAACGCTGGTGGCCTGACCAGGCAGGCTTGGGGCGGAGGTGGAGGACCCAGATGAGGTGGAGGAGGCAGAAGCAGTGGCGGAACTTGGACAGACAGAGGATTGACACACAAGTCGTGGGGACGACAAGACTTGTGCAGCAGACCCTTCACCATCTATCACCATAGTTACCCAGTGCCCAGTCAGCGACATGTAACATCCCTGTCCATGCTTACTGGTCCAAGTATCGGTGGTGAAATGCACCCGTTGACACACAGAGTTTCTCAAGGAAGCGGTGATGTTGTGTGCGACATGCTGGTGTAGTGCGGACACACCTTTCTTAGAGAAGTAGTGGCGACTGGGCATCTGGTACTGGGGCACAGCAACAGACATAAGGTCTCTAAAATCCTGTGTGTCCACCAGGCGGAAAGGCAGCATTTCGGTAGCCAAGAGCTTACAGAGGGATAAAGTCAACCTCTTAGCTTTGTCATGGGTCGCAGGAAATGGCCTTTTATTTGTCCACATCTGAGGGACAGAGATCTGGCTGCTGTGTGTAGACGGTGTTGAGTAGGGTGTCCCTGGAAAAATGCAGCTTTGTGAGGAAAGTGCAGGCGTAGACATGATGTTGCCTTCATCCAACGTTGGTGCTATCGATGTCTGAGAGAGCTGTACACACGCACTTGTTTCCCCTTCCAAACCAACTGACGACCTACCAAGCAAACTGCTTGTTGCGGTTACAGTGGTGGAAGTTGTGCGTGGAAAACCAGGTGTGACAGTTGTCCCCACAGTCCTAGAAGATGAAGAGCGCGCGGATGCACTGGAAGGGGCAGGCGATGGATGGTTCGCTCCGCTAGGCCGCATTGCACCACGGTGAGCTTCCCACGGGACATATGATATTTATTCATGTGACGATTCATGGAAGAAGTTGTCAAACTGCTGAGGTTTTGACCTCTACTAAGAGAACCATGACAAATTTTACAGATCACATAATTTGGGCGATCTTTTGCTATGTCAAAAAAGGACCAGGCTAGGCAAGGCTTAGAGGGCATGCGACCTGTTGATCCACCCCGCCTAGTGCTCATAGGCAGAGTGGTGGCTGAGGATGCAGTTGTAGACGTGCTACCAGTACTCCGACTCTGTCCAGGAAGGTGCAAGGTAACTTCGTCATCAGTTGCATCCTCCTCCACCACCTCTGTTGACCTCCTCGAGTGCCTGACTGTGGGTTGACAGTAGGTGGGATCTAGAACTTCCTCATCAATTGTTGTGTTTGCACTCCCCTCACCCTCAGACCGAGCCTCTTCTTGCCCTGACCGAATATTTAAGTTGTCATCCCAATCTGGTATCTGCGTCTCATCGTCATCAGTATGTTCCTCATTGTCTATAACAACAGGTGTTACAGTTTGTGACAAAGGGTCAACATTATGCTCAGAAACTTGGTCCTCACGGCCTGAATCAGAGTCACAAAGGTTCTGGGCATCACTGCAGACCATTTCCTGTTCTGTACTCACTGTAGCTTGGGAGCAGACCTCTGATTCCCAGGCTATAGTGTGACTGAACAGCTCTGCAGACTCAGCCATCTCAGTTCCACCATACTGTGCAGGGCGGATGGAGACTTCAGAGCTGGGAGAAAGCAAGTTTGATTGGGATGACAACTCAGAGGACTGGTGTTTTTTGGATGCGGTAGTTGAGGTGGCGGAGAGGGCACTTGTTGGACCACTTGAGATCCATTCAAGCATTTTCCTTTTTTGGCCATCATCTACCTTTGTTCCAGTTGTCCGTGTCCGTAAAAAAGGGAGCACATCAGATTGTCCACGGTAAGTAGTAGACATCTTACTTTTGCTGGTAGATGGTCTATCTTCAGCAGATGATAATGGAGCTTTGCCACCTTCCCCACGGACAAACCCTTTTTTTCCTTTTCGAACACTCCTCTTACCCTTTCCACCAGCATCTGTCCTTTTGCCACTCATTTTAATTGCGACAAGATGGTACACTTAAAATGTGGTAGTAAAAATTGAGAGGTGGTGTAGATTGCAGCGGTGGTCTATCTTTATTAACAGCAGAATAAACAACAATAATTATCACTGACAATGCAACTACGGCCCTTAAACTGGCAGCAGTGTCTGCTAGTATAATGGCTTAGTAACAATGAGTTTTAGTGTGCAATGCAGGCAGACGTGCTGCAAATATCTTTGCACTAGTGGGACTATACAAAAGTCCAATAGCCACGTTTAGGATGCCACTAGGTTCAATCAGTGGTTGCTAGTATAATGGCTTAGCTACAATGAGTTTGAGTGTGCAATGCAGGCAGACGTGCTGCAAATATCTTTGCACTAGTGGGACTATACAAAAGTCCAATAGCCACGTTTAGGATGCCACTAGGTTCACTCAGTGTTTGCTAGTATAATGGCTTAGTAACAATGAGTTTGAGTGTGCAATGCAGGCAGACGTGCTGCAAATATCTTTGCACTAGTGGGACTATACAAAAGTCCAATAGCCACGTTTAGGATGCCACTAGATTCACTCAGTGTTTGCTAGTATAATGGCTTAGTAACAATGAGTTTGAGTGTGCAATGCAGGCAGACGTGCTGCAAATATCTTTGCACTAGTGGGACTATACAAAAGACCAATAGCCACGTTTAGGATGCCAATAGGTACACTCAGTGTTTGCTAGTATAATGGCTTAGTAACAATGAGTTTGAGTGTGCAATGCAGGCAGACGTGCTGCAAATATCTTTGCACTAGTGGGACTATACAAAAGTCCAATAGCCACGTTTAGGATGCCACTAGGTTCACTCAGTGTTTGCTAGTATAATGGCTTAGTAACAATGAGTTTGAGTGTGCAATGCAGGCAGACGTGCTGCAAATATCTTTGCACTAGTGGGACTATACAAAAGTCCAATAGCCACGTTTAGGATGCCACTAGGTACACTCAGTGTTTGCTAGTATAATGGCTTAGTAACAATGAGTTTGAGTGTGCAATGCAGGCAGACGTGCTGCAAATATCTTTGCACTAGTGGGACTATACAAAAGTCCAATAGCCACGTTTAGGATGCCACTAGGTACACTCAGTGTTTGCTAGTATAATGGCTTAGTAACAATGAGTTTGAGTGTGCAATGCAGGCAGACGTGCTGCAAATATCTTTGCACTAGTGGGACTATACAAAAGTCCAATAGCCACGTTTAGGATGCCACTAGGTTCAATCAGTGGTTGCTAGTATAATGGCTTAGCTACAATGAGTTTGAGTGTGCAATGCAGGCAGACGTGCTGCAAATATCTTTGCACTAGTGACACTATACAAAAGTCCAATAGCCACGTTTAGGATGCCACTAGGTACACCCAGTGTTTGCTAGTATAATGGCTTAGTAACAATGAGTTTGAGTGTGCAATGCAGGCAGACGTGCTGCAAATATCTTTGCACTAGTGGGACTATACAAAAGTCCAATAGCCACGTTTAGGATGCCACTAGGTTCACTCAGTGTTTGCTAGTATAATGGCTTAGTAACAATGAGTTTGAGTGTGCAATGCAGGCAGACGTGCTGCAAATATCTTTGCACTAGTGGGACTATACAAAAGTCCAATAGCCACGTTTAGGATGCCACTAGGTACACTCAGTGTTTGCTAGTATAGTGGCTTAGTAACAATGAGTTTGAGTGAGCAATGCAGGCAGACGTGCTGCAAATATCTTTGCACTAGTGGGACTATACAAAAGTCCAATAGCCACGTTTAGGATGCCACTAGGTTCAATCAGTGGTTGCTAGTATAATGTCTTAGCTACAATGAGTTTGAGTGTGCAATGCCAGCAGACGTGCTGCAAATATCTTTGCACTAGTGGGACTATACAAAAGTCAAATAGCCACGTTTAGGATGCCACTAGGTTCACTCAGTGTTTGCTAGTATAATGGCTTAGTAACAATGAGTTTGAGTGTGCAATGCAGGCAGACGTGCTGCAAATATCTTTGCACTAGTGGGACTATACAAAAGTCCAATAGCCACGTTTAGGACGCCACTAGGTTCAATCACTGTTTGCTAGTATAATGGCTTAGTAACAATGAGTTTGAGTGTGCAATGCAGGCAGACATGCTGCAAATATCTTTGCACTAGTGGGACTATACAAAAGTCCAATAGCCACGTTTAGGATGCCACTAGGTTCAATCAGTGTTTGCTAGTATAATGGCTTAGTAACAATGAGTTTGAGTGTGCAATGCAGGCAGACGTGCTGCAAATATCTTTGCACTAGTGGGACTATACAAAAGTCCAATAGCCACGTTTAGGATGCCACTAGGTTCACTCAGTGTTTGCTAGTATAATGGCTTAGCTACAATGAGTTTGAGTGTGCAATGCAGGCAGACGTGCTGCAAATATCTTTGCACTAGTGGGACTATACAAAAGTCCAATAGCCACGTTTAGGATGCCACTAAATTCAATCACTGTTTGCTAGTATAATGGCTTAGTAACAATGAGTTTGAGTGTGCAATGCAGGCAGACGTGCTGCAAATATCTTTGCACTAGTGGGACTATACAAAAGTCCAATAGCCACGTTTAGGATGCCACTAGGTACACTCAGTGTTTGCTAGTATAATGGCTTAGTAACAATGAGTTTTAGTGTGCAATGCAGGCAGAGGTGCTGCAAATATCTTTGCACTAGTGGGACTATACAAAAGTCCAATAGCCACGTTTAGGATGCCACTAGGTTCACCCAGTGTTTGCTAGTATAATGGCATAGTACCAATGAGTTTGAGTTTGCAATGCAGGCAGACGTGCTGCAAATATCTTTGCACTAGTGGGACTATACAAAAGTCCAATAGCCACGTTTAGGATGCCACTAGGTTCAATCAGTGGTTGCTAGTATAATGGCTTAGCTACAATGAGTTTGAGTGTGCAATGCAGGCAGACGTGCTGCAAATATCTTTGCACTAGTGGGACTATACAAAAGTCCAATAGCCACGTTTAGGATGCCACTAGGTTCAATCAGTGGTTGCTAGTATAATGGCTTAGCTACAATGAGTTTGAGTGTGCAATGCAGGCAGACGTGCTGCAAATATCTTTGCACTAGTGGGACTATACAAAAGTCCAATAGCCACGTTTAGGATGCCACTAGGTTCACTCAGTGTTTGCTAGTATAATGGCTTAATAACAATGAGTTTGAGTGTGCAATGCAGGCAGACGTGTTGCAAATATCTTTGCACTAGTGGGACTATACAAAAGTCCAATAGCCACGTTTAGGATGCCACTAGGTTCACTCAGTGTTTGCTAGTATAATGGCTTAGTAACAATGAGTTTGAGTGTGCAATGCAGGCAGACGTGCTGCAAATATCTTTGCACTAGTGGGACTATACAAAAGACCAATAGCCACGTTTAGGATGCCACTAGGTACACTCAGTGTTTGCTAGTATAATGGCTTAGTAACAATGAGTTTGAGTGTGCAATGCAGGCAGACGTGCTGCAAATATCTTTGCAATAGTGGAACTATACAAAAGTCCAATAGCCACGTTTAGGATGCCACCAGGTACACTCAGTGTTTGCTAGTATAACGGCTTAGTAACAATTAGTTTGAGTGTGCAATGCAGGCAGACGTGCTGCAAATATCTTTCCACTAGTGGGAATATATAAAAGTCCAATAGCCACGTTTAGGATGCCACTAGGTACACTCAGTGTTTGCTAGTATAATGGCTCAGTAACAATGAGTTTGAGTGTGCAATGCAGGCAGACGTGCTGCAAATATCTTTGCACTAGTGGGACTATACAAAAGTCCAATAGCCACGTTTAGGATGCCACTAGGTTCACTCAGTGTTTGCTAGTATAATGGCTTAGTAACAATGAGTTTGAGTGTGCAATGCAGGCAGACGTGCTGCAAATATCTTTGCACTAGTGGGACTATACAAACGTCCAATAGCCACGTTTAGGATGCCACTAGGTTCAATCAGTGGTTGCTAGTATAATGGCTTAGCTACAATGAGTTTGAGTGTGCAATGCAGGCAGAAGTGCTGCAAATATCTTTGCACTAGTGGGACTATACAAAAGTCCAATAGCCACGTTTAGGATGCCACTAGGTTCAATCAGTGGTTGCTAGTATAATGGCTTAGCTACAATGAGTTTGAGTGTGCAATGCAGGCAGACGTGCTGCAAATATCTTTGCACTAGTGGGACTATACAAAAGTCCAATAGCCACGTTTAGGATGCCACTAGGTACACCCAGTGTTTGCTAGTATAATGGCTTAGTAACAATGAGTTTGAGTGTGCAATGCAGGCAGACGTGCTGCAAATATCTTTGCACTAGTGGGACTATACAAAAGTCCAATAGCCACGTTTAGGATGCCACTAGGTTCACTCAGTGTTTGCTAGTATAATGGCTTAGTAACAATGAGTTTAAGTGTGCAATGCAGGCAGACGTGCTGCAAATATCTTTGCACTAGTGGGACTATACAAAAGTCCAATAGCCACGTTTAGGATGCCACTAGGTACACTCAGTGTTTGCTAGTATAGTGGCTTAGTAACAATGAGTTTGAGTGAGCAATGCAGGCAGACGTGCTGCAAATATCTTTGCACTAGTGGGACTATACAAAAGTCCAATAGCCACGTTTAGGATGCCACTAGGTTCAATCAGTGGTTGCTAGTATAATGACTTAGCTACAATGAGTTTGAGTGTGCAATGCCAGCAGACGTTCTGCAAATATCTTTGCACCAGTGGGACTATACAAAAGTCCAATAGCCACGTTTAGGATGCCACTAGGTTCACTCAGTGTTTGCTAGTATAATGGCTTAGTAACAATGAGTTTGAGTGTGCAATGCAGGCAGACGTGCTGCAAATATCTTTGCACTAGTGGGAATATACAAAAGTCCAATAGCCACGTTTAGGACGCCACTAGGTTCAATCACTGTTTGCTAGTATAATGGCTTAGTAACAATGAGTTTGAGTGTGCAATGCAGGCAGACATGCTGCAAATATCTTTGCACTAGTGGGACTATACAAAAGTCCAATAGCCACGTTTAGGATGCCACTAGGTTCAATCAGTGTTTGCTAGTATAATGGCTTAGTAACAATGAGTTTGAGTGGGCAATGCAGGCAGACGTGCTGCAAATATCTTTGCACTAGTGGGACTATACAAAAGTCCAATAGCCACGTTTAGGATGCCACTAGATTCAATCACTGTTTGCTAGTATAATGGCTTAGTAACAATGAGTTTGAGTGTGCAATGCAGGCAGACGTGCTGCAAATATCTTTGCACTAGTGGGACTATACAAAAGTCCAATAGCCACGTTTAGGATGCCACTAGGTACACTCCGTGTTTGCTAGTATAATGGCTTAGTAACAATGAGTTTTAGTATGCAATGCAGGCAGAGGTGCTGCAAATATCTTTGCACTAGTGGGACTACACAAAAGTCCAATAGCCACGTTTAGGATGCCACTAGGTTCACTCAGTGTTTGCTAGTATAATGGCTTAGTACCAATGAGTTTGAGTGTGCAATGCAGGCAGACGTGCTGCAAATATCTTTGCACTAGTGGGACTATACAAAAGTCCAATAGCCACGTTTAGGATGCCACTAGGTTCAATCACTCTTTGCTAGTATAATGGCTTAGTAACAATGAGTTTGAGTGTGCAATGCAGGCAGACGTGCTGCAAATATCTTTGCACTAGTGGGACTATACAAAAGTCCAATAGCCACGTTTAGGATGCCACTAGGTACACTCAGTGTTTGCTAGTATAATGGCTTAGTAACAATGAGTTTGAGTGTGCAATGCAGGCAGACGTGCTGCAAATATCTTTGCACTAGTGGGACTATACAAAAGTCCAATAGCCACGTTTAGGATGCCACTAGGTTCAATCAGTGTTTGCTAGTATAGTGGCTTAGTAACAATGAGTTTGAGTGAGCAATGCAGGCAGACGTGCTGCAAATATCTTTGCACTAGTGGGACTATACAAAAGTCCAATAGCCACGTTTAGGATGCCACTAGGTTCAATCAGTGGTTGCTAGTATAATGGCTTAGCTACAATGAGTTTGAGTGTGCAATGCAGGCAGACATGCTGCAA